>NC_142782.1:32613417-32913417 GCF_988280905.1 Pimephales promelas | reverse complement strand
CTTTTAAATAACAGTAACAAGTAATACCTAATGTATTACAGTTTGGAAGTAACTTGCACAACACTGCAGAAGATATGTACATTTTAATATTTAGACCACTTCTATTATTGATTGTTGTTATCAGGATGTGAAGAGAGTTTCAACCTGTGTAACAAAACGTGTTAACCCTACCTTTAAAATCATCAATGTGATTTTGTTTTTAAAATATAAATTGAGTTTGATGAGGCCACTATACTTGCATAAATACATAAAGCTGTAAGACAAACTTACTTCTGTTTTAACCACATGGTCAGAAAGATAATGATGATGTCATGTCCTCAAACAGGATGTTAGACAGAACAAACCATTATTTTTAAAGGGGGAAATGTGAGTTGGGACAAAATGAAATTTTAATATCAGGAAATGCAAAGTCTAATGTGTTTTCTTACATTTTACATAACGAATTAAAATGTAATGAAGATGCAAATTGGCTGTCTTACTGATTAATAGCAAACATTTAAAAGTATTTTAAGCTATGTATTATGTTAACATTTCTTTTGCAATACATCCAAAACATTGTTATTGTTCAGTGAAGTTCAGTTATTGGAATCACACTGAAAAAAAATAATATGCTTTATCTAATCAATAAAATTGTGGCAACCTATTACAAGCAATATTATTAATTAAATTGTACAAATTAGAATTAATTAGAATGTTAATTTGATTAACTATTACTCAATTCTAATTTGTTCAATTTAATAAATAATATTGCTTGTAATCTGTTGCCACATTTTTATTGATTAGATAAAGCATATTCATTTTTACAGTGCAAACCGCTGACAGGTTGTTTGAGCTGACGTACCATATTCAGACGTGCATATTACGTTTTTCTTTTACAGAATTACAGTATCAGATGGTTATGGAACATGAACAATCTCCAAAAGGTAGAATATGTTTTGCCAAGCCTAATTTTTCATAACCATATTCATAATATATACTCGCTTTGTGCATAGGTGCGCAATCTAATTTATGGTTTCACATACAGGGCTTAGATTAAGCCAGGATTAGTTCAATTAGAGTAGCTTTTATAAACGTGCCTTAGAAGCAAACATCACTGCTGTGTATCTTTAGACAAAACAATGTCATACTTTATGTTATATCAGTACAAGTTGCTATAATTTAAATCAGCTAAAAACATGAATTTTAGACTAAAGCCAGGGGGTTACTGTTGTTTACTGCGAACTGACAGCCATGTGATCCACACAGAGTCGAGTCATCCCTCAAAATCCTGCGGTGATGGTTCAGCCGAGAAGAATTTCAGGTACTTACTGTAGCATCTGTGATCATCTGACCTACCTTGCGCAAATAAATCACACGTCCTCCTGCTGTGACCCGCTCCAGCTCAGAGGCGGGAAGAGGAGGTGCAGTCACATCACTTCTGCCTCTCAGGATCACCTGCAGTCTGTCCCAGCATCCCCGAACCCCCACGCTGAAGGAGTGTGAGGGCATCATCCGGCAGCTCTATCACGCCAACACCTCGCAGTATCAGGAGGTCAGCAGCATCATGTCTTCATCATGTCTGTTCTCATTCATGTGTTCATACCTGACGCTCATGTTCCCTCACTCAGCTGCTGCGGATCAAGACGCTCCTCGGGGACATCGCCTCCAAAAACAAATCATCCTCTGAAGTTTTCTCTCTCGCACGAGCCTGCCTCTGTGAAAACAGCAGGTATACAGAATACACTCACCTAAAGGATTATTAGGAACACCTGTTCAATTATCAAATCAACCAATCACATAGCAGTCGCTTCAATGCATTTAGGGGTGTGGTCCTGGTCAAGACAATCTCCTGAACTCCAAACTGAATGTCAGAAAAAGGTGAGGTAAGAAATTTTGAGCGTGGCATGGATGTTGGTGCCAGACGGTTTCACGATCTGCTCAGTTACTGGGATTTTCACACACGACCATTTCTAGGGTTTACAAAGAATGGAGTAAAAAGGGAGAAACATCCAGTATGCGGCAGTCCTGTGGGCCAAAATGCCTTGTTGATGCGAGAGGTCAGAGGAGAATGGGCCGACTGATTCAAGCTGATAGAAGAGCAACTTTGACTGAAATAACCACTCGTTACAACCGAGGTATGCAGCAAAGCATTTGTGAAGCCACAACACACACAACCTTGAGGCGGATGGGCTACAACAGCAGAAGACCCCACCGGGTACCACTCATCTCCACTACAAATAGGAAAAAGAGGCGACAATTTGCAAGAGCTCACCAAAAAGACTGGAAAATGTCGCCTGGTCTGATGAGTCTCGATTTCTGTTGAGTAGAGTCCGAATTTGGTGTAAACAGAATGAGAACATGGATCATCATGTCTTGTTCCCACTGTGCAGGCTGGTGGTGGTGGTGTAATGGTTTTCTTGGCACACTTTAGGCCCCTTAGTGCCAATTGGGCATCGTTTAAATGCCACGGCCTACCTGAGCATTGTTTCTGACCATGTCCATCCCTTTACGGCCACCATGTCCCCATCCTCTGATGGCTACTTCCAGCAGGATAATGCACCATGTCACAAAGCTCCAATCATTTCAAATTGGTTTCTTGAACATGACAATGAGTTCACTGAACTAAAATGACCAGATCTCAACCGAACCCAATAGGAGAACCCAATAACCCCAGGATGTGCATCCCACAAATCTCCATCAACTGCAAGATGCTATCCCATCAATATGGGCCAACATTTCTAAAGAACGCTTTCAGCACCTTGTTGAATCAATGCCACGTAGAATTAAGGCGAAAGGGGGTCAAACACAGTATTGGTATGGTGTTCCTAATAATCCTTTAGGTGAGTGTATATCATAATATAATCACAATATAATCATTTGCCCTTAATTTGCACATTTTGATTCTCTTTTAGGGGTGAAGTTTTCGAGCATTTGCCAAAACTACCTCTCAAACCACTGCCAAAGAAACAGTAGGTTGACTTCTCTATTCATATCCCCACAGATAATTTGAAACTGATTTTTTAATGATTTCACCCCAGGCACCCGAGTCAAGCCGGTAAAGGAGAAACTGTGATTCTACCGGCTATCAAACGCAATTCAGGCGGCACCATGTCAGAGCGGCAGAGGAGAGCGCAGGACGTGCACAAAACACGCCTCCGAAGAACGGTGAACTCTTGACACCGCTGCTCCTGCTGATGAGGATGATGATTAAGTGGAACATGACCTTTACGGCGAGGGTTACACCGTCCAACTTCTTTAATTAAGCCATCATGTCAGGCTTTTTTTCCTTCATGAAACTGCTCGAACGTATTCAGTATAGTGGTCTGTTTTTATGTCAGTCTCTCTAGACGTTGAAGGAAATATGTATTTTCTCCGACCACAGAGATCTACACACGAGGAACGAGTGAGCGTCTGCTGATCATGTTTGATTCCCTAAGAATCTTTCCAGAGACGCAGCCAAATGTCAAAGTTGAGACGAGAGCTAAGCTGCCTGCCCTTCCATCCAAAGGAAGGTCCGTAAAGTCAGCGACAGAAACAGGCTCAATGTAGCTTAGCTTTTAAATCAAATTAAACTCTTTTACCTTGATTGCATGCGTGACATTTCCTTGCTAATAAGTCTCTTTAAATAAATGCACGAGTTATGACGTGTTTTTGCACAGTTCTCTTTCCTAAAACTGGAGAATCTGAGGGTGTTTGCACCAATGCTCAGAGAGTTTGTCTACAGGGTATAGTAATCTTTAAGTTAAATTTACTACTTTTTAATACCTTTTTTTACTACCTTCAGAATTTTTTTAAAACCATCACGACACTGAATTGCAAGTGTTAACCAGCGATCTTTCTATTACACAGATTTTGACATTTATAACATACAAAAATGAATAGATTTAGAGCACGCATTCCATTTTTATGTTTAGTGGATTGCATTTGCGACCGAAGTGCATTAGCTCCCATCCAGTTTTTTTTACACACCAAACAATAGAGGGAATGCATTGACATCACTTTCCCGCCGGTACAACCCATTTCAACCTGACTGAGTGGAAAAAGATCTGCTGTGTGACTGGATTTAATAGGGGAAACTATTAAACGAAAATGCGACTAAAACTAACAATTTGATCAATTTAAACTAAATGTTGGACTCAATATAGTTGGATTCCTAACAACTTACTAAAGATCCAGTGATCCATGGATATTGACATGCAGCCAACAATTATGTCGCCTGACATTTATGTTTGCCTGATTTCAATAAAAGGGAAATAAAAGCAATATATAGACCTACATAGGCTAAAGCAAATTTGCCTGTGAACGCTTTATATAAATACAATATAGATAGGTCTAAATCTGGGTGATCACTTATATCAGGGTTATATAGCCTCTATATATCCATCCATTGAATATGACGTCAGCATCAAACATAGACAGAGATGAAAGATCTTTGATTGTGCGCAGATAAGCTAAAGCCCATATTTATACAGACTAACGCAAACACAAAATAGGACACCTGATTGTCTGAAAGAAAGAAAAAACCTAATTTTTAAAAAATAATACCTCTCAGACTACATTTAACACTTTTAATGGCCTTAAATTTGACAGTTTTGATTTATCACTTTTTAAAACCCAGCGGACACCCTGGTCTATTCCTGAAGTTTTCACAAAGAGAGGCTCACTATGTTTCATATCTACATGCACTAGTGTAATCTGGACGTTGAAGAGGTTTTATAGGATCTTTAACTGATGGCTTACTACCCATTGGATCGCTGCCTGGGATCCCAGCAGACACCACATAGTATTACTGTGTTTAAGAGCCTTATTAACTAATGGGTTTACTAATCTCATTCAATTACAACTCAATTCAATGGTGGGTTTCCATGCTTTTCGGGCACTTTCCTTTGGTCCAAACCGTATATTCTATCGTCTAACCCTAAATCTACCCATGACGGAAAACTTTCTGCATTTTTAGTGGGATTAGTGGGATTTATAAGCTGTTTTCGTCACGGGGACCAAGAAATGTCCCCACAAGGTCAAAAATGACGGGTATTACTATCATATCTTTGTGGGGACATTTAAGTCAAGACTAGGCATCTTCAAAATCGATTATAATTGAATCAAGCAACTAAACACACCTGTGGCGCTGCGAGTGAGGCGACGGGGTCAGAAGGGTCAGACGGGCTGTTTAAGGAGGTAAATGCAGGTAAACGCCAGCAAAGCATCAACAGGTGTTGACCAAATGACTTAAGGTAATAAGATAATGGAGGAAGGTATTATTAGATACGCAATGGAGAAAGGAAAAGGGTTGTTCAGACAAAGTATCTTATCTTCTCAGAAACGTAGCTTACAGAGTGACGTCCCACATGCAACATGCAAAACTATAAAAGAGCCGGGCCTCGCATGCATCGGAGTTCAGTCTGTCGCTCGGTTGATCTTTAAACTCGGCAGTGTGATCATGTTGGCATCACGGGCATTCCTCGCCAAGCAGGCAGCAGCGACACTGGCGCGCCAACCCGCCTGCCTGGTGCATCATGGGGGAGACTGGGGGAACTGGGGCAACACCAACATCGCCGTGGTAAGAACACAAAATGCCACAAACACAGCATTTGGTATTGAGTTTTTTGTTGGTTAAGATGTAGTCTGAACATGTGACTGTGACTGAAGGTTTTCTCAGGCTGTGGTTGGTGGGATGGAACTGACGTCCACGAGGCTGCGTAGTAAGTGTACACTTCAAAACATCACTTCTGGTCTTATTTAACAGTAAAAACATAGACTGTAAAAAATAGATAGATAGATGATAAAAAGATTTGTTATCACAACATTTTTTCTTTTGTCAAATCAACTAGTTCAGATAACTTATTATTTTGAGTTTCTGATGATTAAATCAATCTCCTTCATTGTATTAACTCAATTTTTCCATTTCAATGAACTTAAATTTTTAAGGCAACCAGGTTACTTCATTTTTTAAGTTAAACCAACAATATTTTTTACAGTGTAGAGGCACCCTCGAGCATTTATTAAGGTTCGTTAGTGTTATTTAAAAATGTTCATGTTCACTTACAGTGTAAGGTAACACTTTACAATTAGGTCTCATTAGTTAATCCATTAACTAACAATGAGCAATGTTACCTTAATCACAATAAGAGGTACAACTTTTGATTTTTAAGATATTAGCAAAAATGTAAAAAACATTTTTAGTTCAAGTTAATTAACGATAACAAATGGAACACTATTATTAAGTGTTAGCATTATATCTTTAGAATGTATTGATCTGTGTTGGGGTTATTATGTAAGGGATAATGTACAGTCACCTTGCCATTATCACAAAATAAACTCTGACTGGGTCATCAGGACTTCATTGACAGCACATTATCCTTCTTATTACAATACTACTTACCAAATAGACTAAATATGGATTTGAGCTGAAGTGATTTATAGTGATGTGTGACCTGGTCAAATGTAAAGTTTAACCCTAAAACCGTATTCTGGACTAATGTGGGCGAAATAGTTTTGATTTATTTTTAAAAAATACTTCCCTTGATCTGAGCGGTAAAAGACTTGGCTACTTTTCCTAAGTTTGCCTCCTGAACACACACAATTTATTTTTGACTCAATTCTACAATGTTAAGTGGGTGAAAAATAAACTTGTATTTGGGTCAAAAATGGGCACCCATAGAAATGAATGGGGAAAACTGTAATTTAGAGTATTCTAAAATAAGCCAAAATAAGACAGAAAAGTCCCTTCATCTTTAGGTTTTAGCTCTAAGAACTTATTGGAATGATACTTTAATGTAGTTAAAAAACTAAAAATAAGCACAATTTACATAGAAAATATGGTACTTTTTGAAGTAAATAAATTCAAAAATACCCCCAAAATGAAAAAAATCCCCATAAATGGATAGACAAAACTTTATCGAAGACAGTGATATAACATTTATAATAAACAAAAATTAGAGTCCTCTGTGCCCACATTTGTCCACAATTACTAAGGGCTAAAGTGAATACGGTTTGAGGGCTACATTAAAATGATTTGAACACAGAATCCTGCTTTCAACCAATCAGCTTCAAGCATTCTAGAGAGTTGTGATGCATACATACTGCTATGTCTCTGTAAAGCACCATGTACCACTTGAGCCGTAATGGAGCCCGCTTTCAGATCTTTGCTCCAAACCAGCAGCAAATGCACGTCATGGACCACATGAAGATGCAGCCCTCTACAAGTGACAACAGGTAGACATCATTAACATAATTACACAGCTTTTTAAATTACCATTCCATAACAACAAAAAACACACCATGGAAGCATCATGTTAACCAATGGTTTTTGGATGTGTACCATTTAGCATTTAAACAAAACCATCATCCCTCTCTGCAGGAACATGATGATGGAGTCTGCACGATTCAGCCACGGTCAGGGCACGATGCAGATGAACGACCTGGCCAAACTGGACGTCAACAGCTTTGATGCCGTCATCTTCCCTGGAGGCCACGGAATAGTCAAGAACCTGTGAGAGAGACAGTCTTATAGTTTAGGGTCTATACTACTAATGCAAATACATGTTTTGTGAAAAGAAATTGAGCGCATCCCAAAAGAAGTGCATTGTCCTGACTGCAGAGACCGTCAGATTACATGTGGCTTGGCATTTCATTGTTTGTCACCCCAGATCTATCACTATTCCTGGAGTGAAAATCCTCTTATCATGTTTCACTGTTAGCAAACAGATGATTAAGTCCAAGTGGAAATACAGGCGATGGACTAATCCACGTCTGAGCCCAACCTTTTTATACTCAACATTTGATATATAAAATGCTGAAGCTGGGAGAGACATACAAGCAGTTTTTTTCCCCCTGAATTGTTTTTGCTAAAAAGTTGTAAATATGAGGATTACAATTTTCTGCTGACTTTCACAGGTCCACCTTCAGCAAAGATGGTAAAGACTGCAAGCTGAATAATGATGTGGAAAGAGTTATGAAGGAGTTCCATCGCGCTCGCAAGCCCATTGGGTACCCGACTATAAAATATTACAAATCTGAATCGAATCCTTGTATATAGTGCACACCGAGTAGTTGTTTCTAGGTCTATCACATAAACTCTTTTGGTTGGAGGATCAGATGTTCTTGCTTCACTCAAATTATTATGTTATGACACACGCTATAGTGGTCTCCACTGAATCCGGCTCTCTTTGGCCCAGTCTGTCCAGCATGGCTCCTCTCCTGGCGTGCCGAGTGCTGCCGAGTCTGGAAGTCACAATGGGTTACGAACGTGACGAGACCAGCCGCTGGGGTCGCTGGCCCAACACCAGCATGGTACAGGCGGTCAAGAGCATGGGGGCCCGCCACAACACCCGCGAACCTTACATATCCTTTCACTGAGACAAAATTTTCTAGAGATGCGCTTTTGACATTTTTTTACATTTTACCAAAAGTGCCTTTAAATGATGCAAGAACTCTAAACGCACGCCAACTTGATGTTTTCCCCTTAACTGCCCATCTCACGAAGCCTATGTGGATGAAAAAAACAAGGTGATCAGCACTCCATCCTTCATGTGGGAGACTGACTACCACTACCATTACATCTTTGATGGGATCGGGAACATGGTCAAGCACGTCATGCGTATGACTGCCAAGTGATTCTCGGGGGGCACCAGAAGGCTTTCACATTTAACTTTAGGTTGACCCGATTCGCTATTATGTGGACATACAGAGAGCAAATAAATGAAAAAACAATTCAATGCAACTCCTGTGTTGTACTATGTTTTGTGTAGACTATATGGTATTTATAGACCTTATGTAGCCCCGCCCATTTTCAGCATTACGCATATTGTGTTCTGTCTTCTGATTTGTATTTCCAAAGCATGAAGGTAAGATCTTTTGGATTTATTAATGAACCGCTCATTTTGAAATCTAGACATTTTTTGAAACTTTGCTTTACATTATGATGCTCATAATAACTTTTGTTGACTCTGAGATCTAAGATCTGACTATCCATACCATATACTTGTTATTAGGTGTTCAAGCACAAAGTATTGAAAACCTATTGTACTTGATTTTTATTATTATTATTCTGCCGTAAAACGGATCGTGCAGACCAAACCGTAGGAGCTCGAGACTTGATATTTGGGATTAAGGTAGCACAAAAATCGAGGAGAGGTTATCAAATTATGAGCCTGATTGGCCCATAGGTGGCGCTATAGCAACCAATTGCACGAAACTGCTCATAACTCCTAGACCGTAAGTCATAGACTCAATGATTCATGATAAATCATCCTATAACATGGTAAATCATGGTAAACTGTGGTAAACCATGGTAAATCATGAAATATCACACTGAAATGTGGTATATCATGGTAAAACATGCTTGCTACATAAAACTTAATGTCTTTGATGCTTTTGTGCTTAAAGGCCTGCTTGAACACCGATAAATGCTGCTCGCAGCTTTAATTATTATTATTGTTTTTGAAAAACCTCTCACAAACATGACATTTCTTAGTGGAACATTTTATTTTACAAATCATACAAAAATGAGTGACAACATTAATAAAAAACAAATATAAGAACATACATAGAGCTTTTTTTTTACAAAACCAAAATTATTCTGTCAAAAAACATTTAAAAGTATTACAAAAATGTACAGCAGCATCTTAAATATAAGATAGATCAATGTTTTCTCAAAACATTCATGAACATTTGATTAAAAAAAAAAACGAATTAAAAACATATTTACATCGCCAAGCACAGACTTACCAAGAGTGATAGAAGGATGCCAAGATCCATGTTTCCATGTGAATCCATATGTCAAGATGCCGTCTATGTCTTTGTTTAAGCCATTTTATACACCCACAGTTCTTTGCATTGAAGCAAAACAAATATAGAAAATTAAGTGACCTGGCTGCAAAAATGTTTCTGTTTGGGAAAATCAATTACAGAAAAGAGTACAAATAAATTGCGAAGAGAGTTTTCTTAACTCAATGTTGGCACTTACATTTTGTTTTAAATTATAATGAGGGTTTCAAATGAATTCAGTTCCAAGATGAATTATAGTGCTCAAATATACACATGGTACACAAACACAGTAACATTATATTCATATATACATGTACGCATGTATATGTAAAATACAACATTATATATTACAGTTGCTTAAAATATACGTTTCCTTGGATGCAGTATCTGATTGTCAAAGCAGACTTTATGCTATACTGCTATTTTGGTTCGGCTGAATGGAGAACGTAACAAAACCCTTTGAAAGTAGTTATATTTCTAGAGAGTCCATTATCCACAATGGATATCAATTTCATGTATAAAAACAACCATACACTTCAGTAAAACTGTAATTTATAAAAGCTTGTCTTTTAGTCTAGACAGTGATACAAAAACTATACTTATTTCAAGTTTGGAAAACCTTCAGAAGGAGCTGAACGCACCTTTACAGCATAATGACAATCATGAATATACATCAACGCTGGTCAACGATATTTAAGTCTGGATCCTTTGCTTTCTCAGGATTTGTCTTCTTCCTTGGGATGCTCTGGAAATATAAATACAGGGATTATAGTTAGTGCCCTACATAAGAACCAAATAAAACTCTGGTTTTAAATTGGATTTAACATGGGAATAAGTGAGGCATTTTATACAAATTTGCTAGCATAATCCTGTCCAAATTGTAAAATAGGACTTTTCAGAAGTTTGTACGTTCAAACTATGTACTGTAAGTCAAACATTAGTTCTGTGGACATTTGTATATATATATATATATATATATATAAAATATATCCCTAGCTAAAACAAGTTAAACAATATGGATAGGTCAAAGGGAGGTAACGGACCAAGGTAAGGTTTTCAGAGCAATGCGGAGCTGGAGTCAGAGTCTGGGTCAGTGGGGGTGCAGGGGTCTCGGGAGTAGGATTCCTGGGCTCTGCGGTACTCCTGGAACTCCTGTCGCAGGGCATTGAAGCGAGCCTCACTGAGGGAACGACCATACCGGTGCTGAGGAGGCTGGGACACTAAGGGAGGGCTGATGGTATACAGGCCTGAGAGGAGAGGAAAGGAGGTGGAGGTGGAGGACGGATAAAGTTCAGGGGAAACTTAATTTGCAATTATATTTGGTGTGGGAAATAAACAGACAAGCTCAAGTAGTCTTACGTTTACTCGGGAAGTCCTGGAGGCCAGCGGTGGAGCGGGGGCGTTCTTGCCTTAATTCCCTGCCTCGCCCAAAGCCTGCATGGGGCCGCTCCATCTTCACGGCCTCCAGGATGTTGAGATCCACAGAGTGTTCCGCAGCATCCCATTCATAACTCTCATCTACTGAGGTATTTCTTCTACACACACATATGCAACAATACATAGTGAGATTGTACACATTTATATCGCTGTCATTTTGTACACTGACATTGGGAACTATTCTAGTGTGACTGTGGTGAGGTCTTGCCTCATGTATGCGTGTATCAGCTTCACCTTTTGGACCTCCGTTCTCTCAGGTCTTTGTCTGTCCTGAGCCGCTCGCTCTCTTCGGTGGTCTCTGGCGAGCTGAGTAAGGTTGGAGTGATAGAGAGAGACTGGCGTAGGTGTCCATACGGTCCCACACTACCCCTTCCACTGCTCTGGCTGGCGTAACTGGCTCTGCCCCCATCACCTCTTATATCCCGGCCTTCGGTCTCTGTACAGCCCCTAACTGCACCCATCCCTTTGTCCGCCTCTCTCGGAATGTCTTGCTCTCGAAGGGGGAAGGATGTATGATATGGTGAGGGCCAGCTGTAACCTCTGGGGAGGAAAGGCCTTGGTGGATACCTTCTGTGTTCTGCAGGTTGCAGGTAGTCCACCCTGGCCACTGATCTGGGTGGAACAAAAGGTCGAGGAGGATCTTGTGGGACATACTTATGCTGAACAGACCTAAGTGTTTCCTGATAAGTCAGCGGGCACCTAGAGAAGTCTTGAAAGACTGCTGCCTGTCGACGTGGATCTGACTCTCGCCTGGAAGGAAGGGATGATTCCATGTGTTGTGGTGGATCTGGGACTGAGGGAACAGGTGTCATGTCAGGTCGCTCAATATGCGTACGTCTCTCTAAACTGTGGCTGTTGGGAGGTTGAAAGGGCACTGACCCTCTCCATGATGGGCCAGACATGGGATAGTAGCGTGTAGGGGTACGACCCAGACTGTAAGATTTGAGCCTTATATCTGGGTGGGGAAATGTGTCCTTGTAACATGTTTCAGATATATAAGCTCTTGGATTTTCAAAATGTTCCCATCTAGAACCTAAACTAATGGACTTCTTAAGGAATTGACGTGGTTGCCCGACTCCAGAGAGGGTCCTACAGGGACCAATGCTGACTGATTTCTTCATGAAAGGCATAGGACCAGGATAGATCCGGTTTGTCCGGTCACCCTGAGCCTGAAATCTTTGATATTGTTCAGATATAGAGTTTGGACATTTGGAAACAATTGCTGCCATGCTTTTAGCCGTGTTAATTAATGTCTGTGCTTGACCATGCAGTGGAACTTCTTGTTTTTGAGGCCCGAAACTCTGAGAAACCAAAGGCTCAGAACTCTTTTCCTTTTCTTTAGATGGTGAGAAACCTTTCTTGATTGTATTTGAGATGCTTGATTTAACACATGTATCTTGTGCCTCCAATTGTGAGCAAGGTTCAGAAATTGGAATACTTCCAGGTTTATGGT
This sequence comes from Pimephales promelas, assembly GCF_988280905.1. NCBI lineage: Eukaryota > Metazoa > Chordata > Actinopteri > Cypriniformes > Leuciscidae > Pimephales > Pimephales promelas. Next base: position 32,900,780 of record NC_142782.1, on the reverse strand, counting down.
GTCCCACTGGTATGTGCAGGGTTCTGTGGTCATGAACAGCCCCATTGTGATGACTAATATTGGTCCCAGAGTGCTCCTGACCATCTTTTTCCCAAATCTTGGGTACAACATCTGGTTCATCTATTAACAGTGCCCTAGTTTCAGTCTCAACACTGGTTTCAACAGATTCCGAAGGCTCAGTCACTTCTACAGGATCATCTACACTCATTTCAATGAAACCCGGAAGACTCAGGTATTCCAGGATTGTGCTGGTCTGCAGTGGGGACATCCGGTCTGGTTGGGGAGCAAGGTTAGCTTTCATTGATTCTGACATTCTTGATACATTTGACTGATCACTTCCTGCCTCATTTTCCAACAGGGTCAGGTGTGATATCCGACTAGGGCTTTCACTGAAGACACATTTGTCACTCTTTCGGGATCGAGCCCTGATACCCTCTTTCTCTTGCTCATTGTAAGGCAATAAGGAGCTGGAATCACCAGTCACTATCACTTTTCCTTTTGCTCCTGCTTTCTGATGATCATAGGGCAATGTATAGCAACCTGATGGATTATGAATCAGTTTGTCTTTTTGAACGGCCCTTACTTCCTCTGTAGCGCTTTGAATCACTGGTTTAAGGAAATGTTGGTTAGGACTCATATCCCCATCTCTTCCTGCCACCATTTGGTGCAGCTCAGATGGTTGAGGATTCGAGCGAGCAGGGGATGTTGATCTAAGTGCTGGAGCCTCTTTTTCCATTTTTCTTTCTTGCAACCAACTATCCTGAACTAAAGTCCTGTTGGGCAGCTCCTGCTCCTCTTCCAGGTGATTTTGCGGGTGTCTAGCTTGTGCCCCACTCAGGTTGGTTTTACTGGGAGAGGGTATGTCTCTAGTAGGAGAGAAACGTGAGAGAGAGGTATATTGTGTGGCTGGTGAACGGGAGACGCCTGTTGCCAATGAATCTTCTAGATCGGCAATGCCTTGTTGACGTGTGTGAGGGTAGAGTGAATGAGGTGTGTTCCCTTCAGAAAGGCTCTGCACTGGCACCAGGCTGGTGGGGGATATCACAGGGCTAATGTCCCACTGGATGTGTGAGGAAGACGAAGAGGGAAGTCTCTCCATGGGACTACTGGTGTTGCCAAAATAACAGCCCCTCCTATAGTCCGATACACGCTGGGCAAGGCTGCTGGGTCTGTTTTTTTGTCGCAAATGTATATCTTGGGGCTTCCAAATGGGGTCTTCAAACTCAACACCAGTCCATTTCCTTAAGGGACTTGCAGACTTGGCCCGCCTCTGTTCTTGCTCATGTGACTGTACCCTTCGGCTGGCCGTATAGTGTTCTAGCTCCCTCTCCATTTGCTCACGTTCCTTCGCCAGCTTTAAACATTTGCTTAAGTTGTCCCTCTCTCGTTCACCATCCAGTTGTGTTACCATAGTGCTGTCCTCTGTCAGCTGGCTGTCTCCATTGATTGGCTGGTATTGTGCCTGATGGAGCAGCCTCTCTCTCTCCAAAGCTCGGGCTCTCCTGGTTAAGCTGGGAAATATGTCCTCCCTATGACTGGCACTCCGGCATTTTTTTTGTGAATCACTCACCCTCTTTTCACTGCAGTCTGAATAAAAACTGGCCTTCTCCAACAAGGCCTCAGAGCAGCCCTGCTCATCATCAGAGTAGAAACAGCCATGACGGGAAAAGTTTCTGGCCATTGCCTTCACCCTGCCAGGGGAGTGATGGGGTCTCTCTGGGTCTGGAGGGTCCACAGTCAATGTTGACAGATTCTCTCTCTGTCCATCCCTCTCTGAACTTACAGGATTTGATTGGTTGGACTCTTTAAAAGTTCCATTGTTGCTCCCTCTACCAGGTGATTGTGGGAACTCTTTTTTGAGGTTCTTTTTGATCTGGGTTGGTATGGAGTTTTCTAGGTCAGGTTGGATAACGAAGCGGCCATCAGGACTTCTGGCTATGGACTCAATAGCAGATGTGGGTGGGGGAGATCCACCAAAGTGGCTCTCACACAGGGTGTAGCGTGGAGGTGGAGAGGTTGAGGACAGGAGCTGCTTTCTCTGATCCTGGTACTCACTGCGGCTGGCTTTATCAAAGGAGGAGCGGTCTGAGCGATCAGAAGAGGATGAGTTGGGGAAGAAGTTTAAAGGAGGGCAGAGTTTTAACTTCAGCACACTGTCTGGACTGTCAGAAGGCGAGTGAGCTCTGAGGAGAAAGAAGACAAGACATTTAGGGAACAAATAGAGAGACGTTTGAAACTAATGTATCACCCCTTCAGGTTACAAAAACCCATTGTAGTACAGTGACAAAGATGGAGAAGCATAGAGATGATACATGCATAGCAAGGAACGACACTTACTGTGGAGACGAACTCTTCTGGAAGGCAGAGGGGATATCTGAAATGGTGGGGAGGGTGCAAAGTTCATATCATGCCACAGATAATGAGTCATAAGATGACAAAGTGCCAAAAACAAAAGCAGCCTCAACAGAAACAGAGATGCCATGCATGACAAAACCACTGATGGCTGAGAACAAATACATCACTTCAAATGTGTCAAGTATCAGTCTCTGAGGCATTAAATGTCTATATGGTCATTGCGATTGATAATGCATCAAAGGCCTTAAGGAATTGACTTAAGTCTTTTGGGTAATGTTTTAACTCTTCATTAAAGGTGCTATATGTATTTTTTAGCAGCCTCTAGCGGTGATGTTTCAGATTGCAACGAGCACTCGTGCTGCACCCTCGAACTGAAGAGCCACACTGAGACTTTCAACACAACGGAGAAAGCATCACACAACATGTTGGAAACTCATGTACTCCCACTGCAACGTTACAATAATAGGCTACTTTTATCAGCTTGACTGAACTAATGCTCCATGCTCGTATTTAGCCGATATGTGGTGTTTTCTAGCATAAGGCATTTCACTAACTATTCGTGTATCTAATACAAAGCTGAGGTCTCTCCATGATTCAAACGCTCTGTGGATGTTGATGCGTGTTTTCGTCCGAAGTTGATCCGATTGACGTTTGGCCTGACGAGCTTCAGCAGATAAAAATTTTGTTTGTTTTTTTATATATTTTTGTGGAGTTTGTGTTGTGCTGGAGGCAGATAGTTTTTGGGTGTTATATACGTCGCATAGACTGTATATAAAAAGGATAGAGGCTCGGGAGCTCGTCACATCCGATGGATTTCACAGAAAATCCGACCCGGCGACTTCATATAGAAATAGGAATACTGGCTTTTAGAGGTAAATGGCAAAACCCGACAAGTGGATCATTGTAATGTGTGATTACAACCCCTTCACACACAGGCAATAAAAAAACGGATTCATTTTAGAAGTAAAGTTACATATAGCACCTTTAAGTACACAATCCATTTACAGTATCTGAATGTTGCAGCCCGAAATGACTTTAAGAGCATGCAAAAAGATTTAAAATGTTTTTATAGTGGTGTACTTTGTTAAACAACAATTTCATATTCAAAATCAGCAATCCATTTTACCATCTCTCTTTTTCCTTCGCCGTTGTCCTCTTCTATTGTTCATAACACAGGCTGTCACCAGAGAAAGGATGATGGCAGCAAACAGGAAACACACACCCCCAATCACACCAGCCAGCAGGGGCTCAGGAACAAAGGCCAGGAGACTGGGTGCTGCCGGATACATCTCCATACCTTAGGGCCACACATTACATGTTACCTCATAATAATATAACGAACCAGTTAACAATCAAACAATTAATTTATACCAATATTACATTTCTGACTTCTTATAGCTTCTATTTATTAGGGTTTAAACGCATCGTAGTTGATCCATACAGACCGGTCCCCACGGTTCAGCAAGCATGTGTTCGCAGATTAATTGCAAGTTTAACCACATAGAGTGAAAGTTTATCCTTTGTATGCGTTTTGTCTAACACATTCAATAGATCTTTAACCATTCCATCACTAAAAGAGGCAAAAAAAAAAATTGAATTTGGTACTCTCTTGCCATCTTTTGATTGATTTCGCCTCTCCTTGCACTTGGATGGACACACACAAAACTATGTCAAAATACCCGTCTAGGCAAGTTCTCTCGTAAACACAGTCGTTGTCTTAAGTGAATGTAAAGAGTTGAGAAAGAAACTGGATGTTTATCATTATATTGGAACCCAATAAACACCTGCTGTTGTCAATGTCATTAAAACAACAAGCTTTAACAAAGATTAAGCTATATTCAATTTATACAGTGAACACTATAATGCTATTTTACATTTAATTATTACATTTCTGTACCTGAAATGACTACTACAGTTAGACCTTACTTTATTTGTAGCTTGTTATATTGTATTATTATCTATCATTTATCTATCTATCTATCTATCTATCTATCTATCTATCTATCTATCTATCTATCTATCTATCTATCTATCTATCTATCTATCTATCTATCTATCTATCTATCTATCTATCTATCTATCTGTCTATCTGTCTATCTGTCTATCTTTTGTTAAAAAAAATTTCTTGCTGATCCAAAATATTATCCAAAAACTTAAGGTCTGAACCTTGAGTTTTGTGAACTGTTGAACCACTACTATTTATAATATTAAATCTTATTAATATTCAATTATATTTAGTAAGTTTGTAGTTTTTCCAAGCCTCATAAGAAAACAAAAACTCTTTCAATAATCCAGATATCAATTTTATGTCAAGATATCGAGTTCTGATTTGGCCTCACCTTCAGTAGAGATGACAACCGAGTCACTGGGCCCACTGACCAGTCTGTCTCTGCGAGACTGAAGACGCAGCTCATAGATGGAGTCCTGTGGAAATAAATGAAGAGGAAATGAACATGGCATTGAATAGGGACACTCAACTCCAAGCTGCCATTTTTTCCCAATATTTCAAACGTTTTACCTTAACAAGTCCTTGTACAATCATTTCGGTCACGTTGACAGCAATCTCTCTGTCTATAGTGACCCACTCCCCCTTTCCCCGCTTTGCCAGAAGTACAAATGAAGTTAATGGTGGAGACTCTTCTAGAGGTGGCACCCATTGCAGCAAAATACCCAGTGATGTACGATTGGCTGACAGCAAGGTGGGAGGGAGCAACACCTCAATGGTGGTCACCACACTGGGAGCGTCTGTTGGAGGCGCTGCAATGAAAACAAAAAACAGGTTTGGAATAACTTTATAGTTCACCAGGAAATGCTTTGAATCAAATAAAGGAATAAAGATTTGTTAAAGAAACTATAGACAGTCTAAACCTTACCATGTAATGTGTGTATCATGTGTAGAGCTAATTGGAGGCCTCATAAAGTGCATGATTTGTATGTATATATTTATATATAAAAAAATTGTGTTCACCTAGTGTCGTAATGGTGACAATCTCACTGAAGGGGCCAGAGCCCAACTTGTTTTGGGCAAGAACACTGAACTGGTAACTAGTGACAGCTTGCAGACCCGTCACCAGCAGGGAAGTTTTCGATGTTGGCACAGGGATTGATGCCCATTCATGTTTTCCTCTCACAGTGGGCTTTATCCTGATAAAGAGAGATATATGATATGATAGTCACAATAAAACAAGTCACTGGTCGATTGAAATGCTACTAAAATTCAATGATTCTCAAAATCATTTTAATGATACAGCAAGACAATACTACTGAACATGATTCTTCAATTTAAGGGTTAAAAAATAATATATAAACAAATTAATAAGTATTTTAAACTTTCAAGTATTAAAGGGTTAGTTCACCCAAAAATGAAAATTATGTCATTAATGACTCTCATGTCGTCTTCATCTTCAGAAGACAGTTTAAGATATTTTAGATTTAGTCCGAGAGCTTTCTGTTCCTCCATTGAAAATGTAGGAAGACGATACAATGCTGAATAAAGTCATAGTTTTTGTTATTTTCGGACCAAAATGTATTTTCGATGCTTCAAAACATTGTAACTAACCCACTGATGTCACATGACTACTTTGAGGATGTCTTTATTCCCTTTCTGGACAAGGACAGTATACCGTACACACATTTCCAATGGAGGCACAGAAAACTCTCGGACTAAATCTAAAATATCTTAAACTGTGTTCTGAAGATGAACGGAGGTCTTACGGGCTTGGGATGACATGAGAGTCATAAATGACAATTTTAATTTTTGGGTGAACTAACCCTTTAAGTTCTGTGTATTTAAATTAACAAAATACAAAAAAAAAAAGAATTTGTCTTGGTGACAGAAGACAACAACAACAGTGCGTAAAACTAAAGGCAATTGAATAAGATACACACTCAAATCTAGTGCTGCTGATGCATTCAGTTTGAGGTCACTTACCAAACAGTAAATCTCTGAGTGTATCCTCCATCAAACCCTGGCTCCCAGGACACATTGGCCTGACTAATCCCTGGATCCACAGACACGGAGGTAACAGCATGGGGACTTGTGCCTGAAGAAAACAGAACAGATAATATATTTTCTATAGGTAAATATGGGTTATTTTCATCAACAGGCATCTATTCCTTTCTCACCTAGCACTAAAATCATGGTTGCCACACTGACAGTGGCCACGCGGTTGGTGGCTAGACACTCCCACGCCCCCTGGTGGTCCTTACTGAGTGGACGCAGGACCAGAGAGCCATTGGATAGGACTATAAATGGAGAGCGAGGGGTGGGACCAACCTAAAGCAGATGAGAAAGAAACTGAAGCATGTTTTTGAGGCTTTAAATCCATGTCTGCTAGTATATGCTTGTTTTTTTTTTAGGAGATTAGCCTTTAAAGGAGTAGTTAACTTTAAAAAAAAAAACTTTTGCTGATAATTTACTCATCTCCATGTCATCCAAGATATCCATGTCATCCTTTCTTCAGTTGAAAAGAAATTAAGGTTTTTGATGAAAACATTCCAGGATTTTTCTGCATATAATGGACTTCAATGGGGTCCAAACGGTTCAAGGTCCAAAAGACGGTTTCAGTGCAAAGTAAGTTGAGTAAGTTTTATAAGCTCAAATGCTCGCCTTGCTCTGTTCTGTGATGCTCGTTCGTGACTCTCCTATTCGAACACGTTCATCAAAATGAACGAATCTTTTCCTGAGTCAACTCGTTCATTTCGTTCGTTGAATGAACCAAAGGACGCGAAAAAAGAATCATTCATTTTGATGAACGAGTTCCAACAGGAGAGTCACGAACGTGCATCACAGAACAGAGCAAGGCGAGCATTTGAGCTTACAAAACTTAAACTTTGTTATTTTTTTAATGAGCGATCGTTTCGCTTGATAAGACCCTTATTCATCGTCTGGAATCGTTTAAAGCCCTTTAAACAGTTTGCAGTTTGCACTGAAACTGTCTTTTGGACCTTGAACCGTTTGGTTCCCATTGAAGTCCATTGTATGGAGAAAATCCTGGAATGTTTTCATCAAAAACCTTAATTTCTTTTCGACTGAAGGACATCTTGGATGACATGGGGGTGAGTAAATTATCAGCAAAAGTTTTTTTTTAAAGTGAACTACTCCTTTAAATACACACATTTAAATAAAACACATATAAATATTTGCATTGGCAAGTGGTAAATCATGGTCATCTGAAGGTTATTGTGATTAAAAAACAACTTACTTTAATCCATGTGATATTAGGGGCGGGGTCTCCCTCGGGTTGACAGGGTATCACCAGCTCCCTACCCACTTCTTGTAGGTACTCGGCACGGGGCGAGACACGAAACGAGGGGGGGTCCTGTGGAGGATTGCAAATAGAGTCTCAGCAACTCAATGAACACTGAATTTCACTATGTGTAATTATTTTCCATTCTAGAGATATGGTGTTCACCTTCAGGATAACTTTGGTAGGCTCTGATTGGCCCATGGTCCCGTAACTGTTATAGGCTGTGCAGGTGTACATGCCCACCGCATCATCATTTGCTGCAGTTATGAACACTGAGCCCTCTGAGTTGAACATCCATCCTGGATACTGGCCAATCAAGATGAAGAGTATATAATGATGTAATTTGGGTCACAATTGAATAAGACACTTAATGATACACACAGTACCTGCTCCAGGTCCAAGGACGCTCCATCTTTGGTCCAATTAACATACAGCATGGGGGGTTCGGCTTGAACTGGGCATTTGATCTTTCCCCCCATTCCCACGGGAAGATACGTCTCACGGGGCATCCGAACCACTCGTGCAGGGTCTTTAAGAAAATCAGGATTTCAATTATGTCATTTATATTGAAATGGACCTACAAGGTTTTCATGCTTGAATGTTTAAAAAACGCATTATTTTCCCCATATTCTCCATTGTTGCAGCTCATATGATTGGATCTGGAAATAAAGCGAAATAACTGAGAAATATTCCTCAGATGCCATGTCTGTAATTTATAGCAAAACACCTAGCATTAATTCGTTTCATTAAAAGAAGTTATTACTCCACCACGTGTGTTGAACGACCACTTTGCGACAATATGGTTTGGGGAAACAGTCGTGACTAGGGTTGGGTATCGAGAATCGAGTATCGATTCGAACCGAGACTAACTTTTCGTTTTTCCCGGAATCGTTCAAAAGTTAAAATTTCGATTCCTAGTTTCGATATTCACAGTCTGCCGAGCGGAAGAAGAAACCGCTGAACAACAACAACGAAGAAGCGTCTACCAGAAGTGTTGGCATAACTACGCGAGTCGAACATGAGTACCTTACGTCGACGATCCAAAGTGTGGCAAAGCAGCGAGTTATGTCGTTGTATGGGAAACACACCCCTGTTTAGTTCTTGTCTCAATGAAGTCCCTCCTTCTGAAAAGTGCAATGTGCTCTGATTGGTCGGATGGATCAGTGTGTTTTGATTGGTCGAGCGCTTCAAGTGTGTATGGAAAATACTACTAAATAACTCAACCAGGCTCCTCCCCTTTATTTTGCGTATGCTTTGGGTGGGAATTATGTAAATGAGGAGTACTGTGACATGTTCGTTTCCTAGGCTATACAACTGAGCCCTTTGTGCTTTGTAACTTTAAAGCCGTTTTTCATGGTCAAACAGCAGAAAGTTGAACATGTAAAAGCATAATAGGACCCCTTTAATCACCCCTTTAATTTAAATCTTTAATCTTCGGTTGCTCTCTTTATCTGGTATACATGAAGATGAGATTTTAACATTGCAAAGCACTCACGTTTAACTCTGAGGTAGGCAGACGCAGAGGGCGGAGTCATTAGACCATTGGTGGGTGTGCAGGTGTAATTCCCAGAATCCTCAGGGATAAGATCTGAAATGAGGAGTGTCCCATCCACTAGGATTTTTACCCGTGATTTCAGAACTCTGTAAACACAAACATGCATCAGCAAACAGAAAACAAAGAAGACACACAGACAACACTAAATAGTTAAAGGAGTAGTTCACTTTTCAAAAATCTTTTGCTGATAATTTACTCACCCCCATGTCATCCAAGATGTCCATGTCTTTCTTTCTTCAGTCGAAAAGACATTAAAGGGTTAGTTCACCCAAAAATGAAAATTAAGTCATTAATTACTCACCCCCATGCTGTACCAACCCCGTAAGACCTTCGTTCGTCTTCGGAACACAAATGAAGATATTTTTGATTGAATCTGAGAGCTAGATCAGTCCTACATAGACTGCCTAAGGGACTGGCTCTTGATGGCCCATAAAGTCATTAAAGAAAAGGTTTAAATATTCCATGTGCCTACAGCGGCTCAATTATAAGTTTATCAAGCGACGAGACTACTTTTTGTGCGAAAAAACATAAAAAACGACTTAATTCGACTATTCTATTACTTCCTTATGGGCGCATGCGCGAGAACTGAGACGAGGACGTTCTTCTCCTTCGACTACTTTTTGTTACCGGCTGCTCGGAATTAAGTCGTTATTTATGTTTTTTTCGCACAAAAAGTAGTCTCGTCGCTTGATAAACTTATAATTGAGCCGCTGTAGGCACATGGAATATTTAAACCTTTTCTTTAATGACTTTATGGGCCGTCAAGAGCCAGTCCCTTAGGCAGTCTATGGAGGACTGATCCAGCTCTCAGATTCAATCAAAAATATCTTTATTTGTGTTCCGAAGATGAACGAAGGTCTTACGGGGTTGGAACAGCATGGGGGTGAGTAATTAATGACTTAATTTTCATTTTTGGGTGAACTAACCCTTTAAGGTTTTTGATAAAAACATTCCAGGATTTTTCTCTATATAATGGACTTCAATGGGAACCAAACGGTTCAATGTCCAAAAGGCACTTTCAGTGCAAACTGTTCAAAGGGCTTTAAATGATTCCAGATGATGAATAAAGGTCTTATCTAGTGAAACGATCGCTCATTTAAAAAAAAAAATTACAAAGTTAAATTTTTATAAGCTCAAATGGTCGGCTAGCTCTGTTAGGGTTAGGGTGTGATGCGCGTTCGTGACTCCCTGTTCGAACTCGTTTATCAAAATGAACAAATCTTTTTTCGTGTCATTTGGTTCATTCAATGAACGAAATTAACGAGTTGCCTCGGGAAAAGATTCATTCATTTTGATGAACGAGTTTGAATAGGAGAGCCACAAACGTGCATCATACCCTTACCCTAACCCTAACAGAGCTAGGCGACCATTTGAGCTGATAAAACTTAAACTTTCTAATTTTTTTTTTTTTTTAAATGAGCGATCGTTTCACTAGATAAGACCCTTATTCATCATCTGGAATCGTTTAAAGCCCTTTGAACAGTTTGCACTGAAAGTGCCTTTTGGACATTGAACCGTTTGGACCCCATTGAAGTCCATTATATGGAGAAAAATGCTGGAATGTTTTCATCAAAAATCTTAATTTCTTTTCGACTGAAGAAAGAAAGACGTGGACATCTTGGATGACATGGGGGCGAGTAAATTATCAGCAAAAGTTTTTTCTTTTAAAGTGAACTACTCCTTTAACTATTTAGTGGTCCATAACTGAACTATACAGTTCAATGACAATAAATGCTATTAATATTATTTCTAATAAATGGAATTAACACAAATAATTATAGGCGAAACAAATAAATCAATGAATATTTCATTTCCAGCTTTGATTGTAATTACGTGAAAATAAAGCATGGTTATACAATAATATTTGATGGCAGAATGCTGTGATTGTCCATAAAAATATTACTGTATTCGTAGGTCACTTACTCGATGTGAAACACGTTTTGGTCTTGTTTCCACCACTCATACGTGAGGTTAGAAGGATACGCTTCTGCTTGGCATTGCAGAATTGCATCCTGGGACATATTCATAGTGGTGTCCTCAGGGGGAATGATGATAATTGGAGGACCTGGTTGAAAGCAAAAGCATGCATGTGAGACTGAATGCATAAAAATCGTAATCAGCTTTAATGGGCATCTGGATTTGAGGAGGTTGTTTGTTCAGAGGTGAGATTTAGGCAAAAGTGCCAAATGCATTGTGTTAAAGCAGTACCACCAAAAGAGGGCAGTGTTTGTTGGTTTCATTACACTACAGATTGCCAGAAAAGTCACTTGAAATTCTTATGGTGTATGTGAAAAAAATTAATGTGAGAGACTGTGAAGGTTTTCAACCACATACTATAGCATTCTGTTGTCCAATGCTCAGAAGATGACATACATATGACAAAAAAAAAAAAAAAAAAACAGAATGGCAATGCTAGCCTTCACATTAGCCTTGCAGTTGAGCGATCAACAAAAAACTATATTTTTATCATCATGCAATTGAGGAACTTTTATTAATTGCCTAATGTTTATCATCTTTCACATCTCACACAGATTCAGAGCTGAAATCTTTCTAATTTAAGCAGGCCATTGCATAGTAAATAGTTCATATTTTCTGAGCTAAATGGTAGCCGGAACAATTCTTAATGTGAGTTGCAGTTGCAAACCATATGAAGCTGAGATTAAGGCTATTGACTTTGCACACAAATCCAACTGCAGCAAAGACTCCAATGTTCTCATACCAAATGCTGCTTAAGGTAAACACTTAATGCCCCGCAAGCCTATTTACATGCAGCTGGCTTTCTTCGCCCACGTGGACAAGACGTGGTGTGTAACTGACCTTTGACCTGCAGCTGGGTGGTGTAGGTAAGGTTCCCTTCTGAATTGGATACGTGACACTTGTATATCCCTGCCGTTTCCCTGGAAACCTTGGCTAAAGACAAGGTTTCATTGAGTACCTGTTGAGGGGAATTAATGTTTAGGTGGTAAACGAGACTGTCAAAGGAGAAAATGTGAACTCTACACTCAAGTTGACATGCAACATGATTCACAAGTCATCGTGCATCTATCAGAGTAAAACAGGATATTCAACCAGGGTAAAAAATGTAGAGATGTAGATTTGAATTGCACCACAAAAAGTTGGTTGTATATCAGATTGGAGCTGCTATGAGGTTGGAGGGGAGGGATTCATGAAGACGACTAAAACATGTGTTGAAGGGGTCATGAACTGGCTTTTTAAATTTTATTGTATTGTTGAGGTTGACTTATGACGTTCGCTTGGTTTTTACATTCAAAGACATCAAAATGAATAAGTAATAGGCTATTTTCTACCCTAGTTTTGAGCCTAGCTCAAAAACGCTCGGTTTTTATGGGCGTCTCGCATTGAAGACTTGGAAGTAAACGCCCACTGCTGGGAGTGTGAATAACAGTTTTACATATTAAAGTTTCAACACACCCGTCGATGCACGTGGGGGAAATTGTTTTGAAAACAACCAATGCTAACCGGAATGATTCGCCTATACATGTTCGACCCAGAGTCCGTGTGTTGCACCATTCCTGTCGGATCTAATATAGACGGCACAGCACGTTCTTTACTCTTAATCGGTCTGCAAATCCAGTCTTGTTCACAAAAAAATCCTCAGTGAAATGAAGCGAACAGACGGTCAATGTTTTACCCTAATCAGCTGGAACGTCATTAAAAATAAAGTTTAACCATTCCTATTCCTATATACTCTTAGATGTCAAAAGCTCAAGGAAAATCTGATTTCTCAGTTCATCACCCCTTTAAGAAAAGCTAATTCTTTTATGAACCGTCAGTCAACTAACAATCGACTGAAAAGCTGTGTACCTGAACTGCTTCTTGTTTCTCAGCGGCACTGTCCTCTTTTCTCCAGATGATGGTGGGTTTGGGGTTTCCATGAGCATCACACTGGAGGGTGAGAGATTCACCCAACATGACCTCCAGGAAGGCAGGAGGAGTCTTTATGAACACTGGAGGAGCTACAGCAGACATAACCATCAAAACCATTTTCATAAAGAAAATAAATACATAAAAAATATGCAAATAAATTAAATAAATACTTAAAACAATTTCCATATTTATTTCAATCCCCCCCCCAAAAAAATTAATTATTTAATTAAATATGTACTTTTAATATTGGCTTAATCAGGTAATATCAGACTAATTAGACTGAGAAAAAGATTATTTTCTTATACTTATAAGGTTATATATTTCACCCAAAAATGAACATTGTCATTATTAATTATCCTCATGTCGCTCCAAATCCATAAGACTTTTGTTCATCTTCGAAACACGAATTAAGATATTTTGGTCCCACTTTATATTAAGTGGCTTTACGTACTATGTACATTGAAATGAATAATTTGATACAATGGACTTATTGTGTACATGCATGTTTTCACATTGTACTTATATTTTGAAAATAACTGCATGTAATTACATCTGAAATTAATTTGTTGACCCTTCTCTTAAACATTAACCCACCCTTAAACCGACCCATGCCACCACACCTGTCCCTAACCTTACCTGTATCACACCTCAATAGCAGCAAAAGGTTTACAATACAATCTGAACACAATAAGTCCATTGTACTTATTTTTTTTTATGCAAGTACACAGTAAAGCTGGACCGATATTTTAATATGAGAGCTTTCTGTTCCACCATTAACAGCAACGCAACTACCACTTTGACGCTTTAAAAAGTTCATAAAGAGATCAGATTTTCTGAAGAGACACAATTGCTTTATATGATGAATTTAGGCTTTCAGTTTTTGGCTGAACTATCCCTTTAAGAACCTAAAATCATTGCTTTACACTTGCTCACAGCAGAGTAGTCTTTAACTTTCTCAAAGCGTAACACATGCAGTTATGTAATAATGGACATTTGCAAGTGAGACAAAACCTCTAAACGCATCGTATTTCCCCATAACCCTGTCAACACAGACATGTTTTCCAGCACACTCGCACAATGACAGCTTTTAAAAGCGCTGTAAGCTGACACTGTGCATATAATGGGCGTGAAACAGGCCACACTGGAGACTCGGACTGTGAGCGTGAGTTTCTGTCCTCTGTCTTCATTCTGATCGCTCGTACATGCTACAGTAACACCATCACATGCTAAAAGCCAGTCTGAGCCCTTCAGGATTCACACATCAGTGCTGAAGGAGTAAGAGAGTATGTGAGTTTTCAGACATCCTGAAGGTGTGATGAAAAGATTGTGTGCAACAGAAAGAGCTTGTGTAGGTTTTGATGAAAATGCTTGAGTTCTGTTGATATAAGAGTGTCACGAAAATTGAGATCGGATTACACAATTCTCTTTTATTTACTGCAACAAAGCTTTTATATGAGCTGCAGATGCTGCTTTAATCAGATGTTTAATCCTTTTCGTAAGAATACAAAAATGTCAGCTGCTTTATTGGCATGAACATGAAACATAAGAGCACCATTATAAAATATACATGCTTTTAAACAAATACATGTTCACTTTCTATCAAGATTATTTTTTAGGATTGAGCAACACAGCTGACATGCAAAACATAGGCCTCGTTTACACTGCATGGTTCAAGTGACCCAAATCCGATTTTTTCCTGCCATGTGGCACAGATCGGATATGACCGGTGAACGTGTAAGCAGGGAAAAAAAAAGCATGGATTCTGATTTTCTCATATCGGATTCAGGCCTCATTCATATGTGGTAATAAATCGGATATGAATCAGATACGTGCATTTGCGTGTGTCATGTAAGCAGACAAATCGGATATTCCCCAGCAATGCGAGTCGTACGTCATTAAAAAGTGTGCGATTATAGGTGCGATGGGGCAATGCGGAGGTTTCGTGTCTTTTGAAGAGTGCAGGCAAAAATGCAGAAATAAATCCGTTTTTGAAGACATTTCACAAGATATGAGGCATCGTTTTAAGTGCTCGTGGCCAGAGCCTCTCCTCTTTTTTTTCTCCGCCGTACGAGACCAATGTTTTGATGACTTATTGAAATATTGTGGAAAGAAAACACTGGATAATTTTATTCGCATCTGCATCCATTGAATTTCGTGCTGTTTTGCTTAATTTCCCGGGTCAGAACGTCTACATTTGGTAGTTTCAGCAGTGTATGTAAATGCAAAAATCGGATATGGGTCACTTTTACAAGATGATGTAAGCAGGTCGTCAAAAAAAAAAATCGGCTATAGTCAGAAAATCGGATTTGGACATCAAGACCTGCAGTGTAAATGCAGCCATAGTTTTGTGTCTGTTTCTCATTAGGGGTGGGCTGTATGTTCTTATCACATTATTTTTCACAGTATGAAATAATCATCTGGAATTACCAATTTTGCATAAAGCAGTGAATTAAAATTACTTGGACACAAATCAAAAATTCTGATTTGGAAAGAGCTAATTTTCCATATAAACGAATAGTTCTGACATGTAAAGCCATTACGCACGCTTGAATTGAAGAAACAACCTCAAAGCGTTTCTTATCTTAATAACAAAATGACTGGGGATAGCATGTGCAGTTGTAGGTTTATCGAAAATAAGTAATCGAATAAAATGTTTTAGCAAGACAGGCTGCTTATTTAGATAAACAAACAATGATAATGTTAGCTGGTGCATTAGTGCAACCACATTTCGACTATGCAGTAACTTTTTGGTTTAGTGGCTCTAAGAAACATGTTAAAACTAAATTACAGACTGCTCAGAACAGGTTGTGCAGAATCGTTCTGGGGTCACATCCTCGTACGCAACTGAATGATAACCATTTTAGGGAATTGGGGTTTTTAAAAATGGATTAAAATTATGATGGTAGAGAACGGTTCCTAAATACTTGGATGACTACTATGTGTTTTGTGAGAGATGTTCATGGTATTTCTACAAGGGCAAGGATAAAATGAATTATGAATTATGCGAGTTGTTTGTTTTTGATTTTACTCCCACTGTTTATTTTCTGCATGTAGACAGAGGACCACAATGGAAATAAGCCTGTGGCCTTTTTGTGTATTTTATCCTCGACAAATTGTATTGAAATGTGAAATGCATATGAATTGCCTTTGGCATGATTGTATATGTTTATGACCATTGTTGAATAAATCAAATCAAATCCCACCTGAGATGGAAAGGAAGTTCCATGTGCCGTTCTGAAACTCATCTGAGGTTCTGTCCAGCAGGAGAATTCGACATTCAAACCAGCCCTCATCCTCCAGAGTCAACTTATCCACCAGAAGAGACGCGCCTCGGCTCAATGACACACGACCTGCCCCGGAAATCAAAGAGACGAGCAATTATTCAGCAGTACTTCAGTGTGATTAAAAATGAGAGAACGCAAACAGCAACTCTGAGATCATGGGTTTGATTCCCAGTGAATGCAATGCAAGTTTTTTTCTTCTTCATTTGGCTAATGCATGCATGTCAGTTCCCCACAACACACAGTACAGAAGCAGATGAGTTGCATATTCCAAAAAACACATGCATATCTGAAACAACAAGTGCAAACCATTACATCCATATGGGATTATTTTAGCCCTGTTACTTCACAAGCCAATGAGGAATTTAATATGTTAATACTAAATTTAATACAGATGAGTGTTTAGTAATTCCATATACCCATATTCCATATATATGGGTTGGGGGCACTGCGCACTGGGGTATAGGCTGCCAGGTTGAGATGACAAACGGGTTGAAATTGTATATGGTGTGTGGATAGTGTGAATATAATGCATTTAATACAATATCTGTCAACTGGTCAACGTTAGACAAACATATTGGTCCGATTATTCATAAAGGAGTTTGGAGTTTCAAGGGAGGAATAACAAATCGGGAGGCCTAAAAAAACGTGAGAAACCTGGGAAAAACAGGAGTGTTGACAGCTATGAGCTATTTTGATGTTTATTTACAACTTAGAATTATTATTATTATTTTTTTTTTTTACAGTGCAGAGTTTTACAACATAAAAAAGAACGTTTTTATGGGCGATGGCCCCCTTTTACTGAATATTATCCACCCGCTTTGTCTCCACCAGGTGAAAATGTATGCCTTATCAAATTTTACATTAAAGAAACAGTAATTTTCATGCTATATAATTGATTAATGCAATGCACAACCCAACAAAATAATACAGGCCTGGTTTCACCGACAGGATTAAGCCTGAGTTCGATTAGGATATTTAAGTAGCTTTTATAAACGTGCCTTAGAAAAAAAACAACAAATCCCTGGTGTGCATTAAGATATATATTAATGCTTTGAGTTAAAACAGCTCAAACATGCATTATAGTCTGCGACTAGGCTTAAAACTGGTCTGAGAAACCAGGGGATAGATATAAATAAAAAATGCTTCAGCTCACGGAGTAAAAAGCACCACCTGTTTTTGTTTATTGCACAGGCACGTGGAAACATGTGGAAAGAGCAGCTCAACTCCATGGAAATCTGAACATCTCTCCGCATGATGTAACACGGTCAGCTGTTTTCCTCACATCCACAGACTCAAAACAAAACCACACTAGCACGAGTTATTGAAATGTGATATGAAAGGAGCAGACACACAATCAAAAGCAATAGAAACAGTTTTACTCTACAACTAGAACTCTTTGAAAGGTGATATGCGTGTCGTCTGGATATTCGAAACTGGTTTTTCAACCTCAACCTCCCCTACTATTTTGATTCTGCCTTTCTTTTCCCAAATTCCAGTGTTGTAAATGATGACACACTGATAACGGAGTGGATGCCGGCTGTGAGTGTGTTTCCGCTTGGCTGGAAAGCAGCCGTTGGAGTTTGACAGTAAGCCAAGTTCCTCAGTGATGGGATGCGTAGAATACAAATATAATGACAATTTAATGCAGAAACGTTACAGCCGAGGAATTCAAATCCAAACACACCTGGAGTCTGACATGCCGCTGAACCCTCCGGTGATGCGTGCAGGTGTGCCAGTACTAGATCTGCACCTCCAGACTTCAGTCAAGCATCAACAACCCCTAAATTCAAGTGTGTAACTCTCCTCACAGCAGCTGTGCTGATGATGGCAAAGTGATATCTGTTGCTCAGTCAACCGCAATCTGCTCTTTAGCCAATGGGAAACGTCTACTCTGACCATGTGAGGCATGCAGCAAAACTTCATGAAAGAGCAGAACTGAAGGCCTGTTCTAACAAGTCAGTGCCATCATAACATCTCTTTATCTTTTATCAAACGTGCCGCAATATTCTCTGCTTGACATGTCTATTCATCAGACAGACCACAATTGAGATCTATTAATACCTCAATTTGTTTCCATACAATATTGTGATTAAATAGCCAAAGTCTGCAATCAAAAGCCAGAGGATTTCAGAATCTGAGCTGCTGTTCACATTTATTTTATAAAATGATAACTTCTGACCTAAAAAACATAAAAATAGACAAAAATGACAAATAAATGAAAATACCACAAGAAAAAAGGAATTTTTGGAAGAAACATCTGAGATAAATGTAACTTTTTAAATAATTTAGAAAGATGTTTCTTATTTGATCAAAAATACACTATTGGAGGTAATATTACACTGTTTACTATTTGAATTGTAGCTCTCAAACCGTATTCACTTTATAGCCCTTAATACTGTAATTGTGGATTAATGTGGGCACAGAGGTGTGATCCTAATTTTTATTTATTATAAATGTTATATCACTGACTTCGATAAAGTTTTGTCTATCCATTTGTGTGATTTTTTTTTATTTTGGGGGCATTTTTGAATTTATTTACTTCAAAAAGTACCATATTTTCTGTGTAAATTATGCTTATTTTTTATTTTATTTATTTTTTTTAACTACATTAAAGTATCATTCCAATAAGTTCTTAGAGCTAAAACCTAAAGATGAAGTGACTTTTCTGTCACCCGGTGGCTTATTTTAGTATGCTCTAAATTACAGTTTTCCCCATTCATTTATTTTTTTTCATTTTTTTATTATTATTATTATTTTTTTTTTTATTATTTTATTTTTTATTTTTATTTATTTTTTATTATTATTTATTTATTTTTTTTAATTTTATTTTATTTTATTCCCCATTCATTTCTATGGGTGCCCACTTAACATTGTAGAATTGAGTCAAAAAAATTGTGTGTGTTCAGGAGGCAAACTTAGGAAAAGTAGCCAAGTCTTTTACCGCTCAGATCAAGGGAAGTATAAATAAATCAAATCTATTTTGCCCACATTTGTCCAGAATACGGTTTTAGGGTTAAATGTAATTTATTCCTGTGATCAAAGCTGAATTTTCTTCAGTCTTCAGAGTCACATGATCCTTCAGAAATCACTCTAATATGATGATTTGCTGCTCAAACAACATTTATGATTATTATCATCAATGTTGAAAACAGTTGTGCTGCTTCATATTTTTTGTGGAAACTGTTGCATTTCTATATTCTTTGATTAATAGTACAAAAAGAAAAGCATTTATTTGAAATAGAAAATCATTTTTGTTCAA
The DNA here is from genome assembly GCF_988280905.1 of Pimephales promelas. Lineage (NCBI taxonomy): Eukaryota > Metazoa > Chordata > Actinopteri > Cypriniformes > Leuciscidae > Pimephales > Pimephales promelas. The sequence continues at coordinate 32,881,190 of NC_142782.1, read as the reverse complement.
TTTAACACATCCTTGCTGTATTCATTTCTTTTAAAACCCCTGTTGAACAGTAGTGTAACTGAGACTTCACTCCATTAAGTCCGAAAAAGAGCAACATCTGAGCAATGACAAAAGCAATCCCGACTTCTAAACACAGGGTCATTTCCTCAGCAGGTGACGGCTCCATTGAACAGGAACAGTATAACAATCAATCAAGCAAAATTCACCGCCTGAGGGTTATTTTTTCAAACCCACCACACAGTATAAACAGCGAACTATGACTAACAATTAAGCCCAGTGTAACCTCAGAGCTGCTGCTGTGGGGAGAGTTTGAGATTTGCATAGATAATAATTGACTGATCTCATCCTTCAGAAGCGCTCGTTTCACAGAGCAGCAGCCGGTGTGTGTGTTTACTGTCATTAAAAGGTTCCTCTGATCCAGGGTCAGAGGGGGAGGGTGCTTATTAAAGCAGGAGAAGGGGGTAAAGCAGGGTGTATCTATGACAGCAGGTGTGGTGGATGTTCTCTCTCTCTCTCTCTCTCTCTCTCTAAAAAAAACAACCCCCCCCCAATAAATAAATAAATAAATATTCAAGCAATGTCAAGTTCCTTTGGATGAATATGGAAGTATGGAGAAAACAAACACCAAATGGACTTGAATACATTAAATTAAACACTGATTGTGTGATTATCAACACTCACTTACCACACATGACGTGTAAGCAAAGTGTAACGCTGCTATTGGACACTGAACTCTTTCCCGCCACGGAGTGTTTGTCCATCAATGAGAACAGAATGGAATGCCCCCCCCTTAAATTCTCTCATGTTTCCATAGCGATGAAAACATGGGGTGGGTGTTTGGATTTGAATTCAGTTGCCGTCGAAACCCAATGGGGCAAAAACACAGGGAGGGAGGGGCAGGTCACGGGAAACGTTTGTGCTTTGATTTTGAAAAATTACGTGTAGGGTTGGAGAAAAAAGAAAAAAAAAAGAAAAAAACGTTTTAATTTGAGTGGATAAAAGGGTAGAGAATCGGGTGAGACTGAATTACAGAAAGAGAGAGAGGGGGGAAAGTGTTTTTATTTGAACTGAGACAATAGCTCGGACTGAGTGACAGATGCAGGTCTGTTTGGGTTTAAATGTGTAATTCAGCATCGCTTCTTACTCACAGTCTTTTAAAAAAGCAAAACACGTGGCAAAGAGCATCAAATCAAATGCAATTGTAAGACCCACTGTTTAGACAAACATTACGCATCTCTACAGGAATGGGCTCTTAATGACCCCTCAGGGCAAGTTATTTATGAACAAAAATCAAATTACTGTTGCAAGTATAAGATGAATTTCAAAGAAGGTCCTTCTGGATCAATGATGAACCCTCAACAGCCAATGAGCACTCGGTGACCTTTGACCCCCTCCAACCCATAATTTTCCTCCAGACGCGTCCATCATTCCGCACGGGTCAATACTGACATGATGGCCGGTCACCAGGACCCCTGCGACCAATCAGAGCCTGCGGATTCCAGACATGTAGGGACAAAGCAACATGCATTTTCTCGCACTTTCATCTTCTTGTCGCAAAATCTACATTCCTTGTTTTTTCTGATTGATAGTGTATACGTTTTTAGCAAGTAAAATGCCTTTTAGTACAATTAAAAAAAAATAAAAAAAACACACACCTTCAAGGTTGTGGTACATGTCTTTTCGTCGATATAAATATTAGCAACTGCAGCAAATTGCAAATATCTTTTGCTCAGTTTGGGCCTGAGGTGTTGCATATTCTCACTATATCATACTATACGAGCCATAAAAGACTGAGCCAAAAATATACAAATGCAAACATATTATCTTGTAAACTTTTTTGCAAACAAAAAAAAAATCATTTATTTCATGCCATACATTTTAGTTTTCAGCCATTCCTCTATTCTTTTGTCAATTTGCTTTCCTTTATATGCTAAGGCCAGTGGTGGAGGAAGTACTGAATCTCAGTACTTAAGTAAAAGTACAAATAACCAGATAAATATTTACTTTAGTAAAAGTAGAAGTAACACAATGACAACCATGCTTAAGTAAAAAAAAAGTAAAAAGTACCTGATTTTAAATGTACTTTAAGTATTAAAAGTAAAAGTACTTGCATAACATTTATTCTCTTAATGTCTATTTTTTTCTAATGATTAATAAAACATTTAATTCTAACCCGTTCCACCTAAAACTCCTATAATGATGTTCAATAATGATGGAAAAAAATTGTTGTCACCATTTCTGAAACAAGCTTGCAATTAGGCAATATAGCTGCACATCATGCTTATCCTTACTATATATTAATAACTATGTTTGGCAGTAAATGCGATTCATTTATGGTGTAATTCTGAACCTCTTGGCTTGCCATAATCCTAACCAAACGTATATTACACACGGTGTGTTTCCTATGCACATAAAAACAAATTTTCGCGTATAAATTGCACGATAAACACACTGCGTGCGAGACGCATTTAGTGTGACCGGGTTGATATATCTATGGCAACCAAACGTCACTGGTGAGACAAACGTGCAACGAACGGACGGTCAGATTACGTCAGACGATCAGAAAATGTAATGAAAAAGTAACAGAAGTTGTAGAAATGTAGTGGAGTAGAAAGTAGAATAATTGCTGCAAAATGTAACGAAGTAAAAGTAAAAAGTATGCACTATTTATTCTACTTAAGTAAAGTAAAGATACGTGAAAAATGTACTTAAGTAAAGTAACAAAGTATTTGTACTTCGTTACATTCCACCACTGGCTAAGGCTAAGGTTCAGGTATACTTTATTGTCCCAAAGGGAAATTTTTCGTTCTAGGAAACGAGCGGTTTTTCGGCGCTTTCCGGCACTTGTGCAGACCAAAGCGCCGGCGGCCTCGGATCACTTGGAGGTGGCTGTGGTAACAAGAGGTAAAAACGATATCAATACTGTTCGTTTTCTCACACAAACCGCTCGTTTCGTGTCTTAGGCCATCAATGTGTACTTACATTTACGAGTCATTAAATCATGTTTAATTTGGACTTCTCCGTGCATGCTCTTTGAGATGGTGACCATAGACCTCCATTATATGACCGACAGACAAGAACGGTTTGACCTAAAAATATCAAAATTGAAACTACTGTGGAAAGAAAGACACCTAAATCTTGGATGCCCCTGAGGTAAGATAAACATCCCAAAAATTAATTTCAAAGTGAACTATGCCTTTAAGGCCAGAGATACTGAGTTTTGAAAGGTCTAGGTGATGTTGATTGGAGGGTAATATGAGCAGCAGTCAGGATCTTGCCCTGTGGGGGGTTCGTGCGCCTGCCAAAAGATCTTCTCCACGTGGTGCTGGGATTTTGACATTGCCTTTTCAAAAACCCCTGGCCCTTAACTCCCTCAACATACAGGACTAAAACTCACCCCGGGGTATTTTGGGCCATGTTTCGACTCCTTTGAAAACTGTTGGATGAGTCATTTTTCAACGACAAGAGAGAATGTTCTGGTATGAACCGAACAGTGACACCTCCAAGCTTGAAAAATCATTGGCCACCCCACTGACCTAAACCAACCAAGATTTTTTTAGTTTAAATTAAAATAATAATTGAACGTCTATACATCAAACGCTTTGCTTAATAATTTCAAAGAGCAACAAGCACGTCATGAAATTCACTCAAACCATATCAATTAAAAATGAAATTAATTTACTTTTTCCAAAATGTCTTTTTTTCTTTCAAAAATTAAAAATGAAATAGTAAACAGTTCTGTTTGTACTTGCTTGCTCCCATCTTTGCTTACATGTGCTCAGCTCTGGGTACATATGGTTTTGAGCCAATCGCCTGAGCTGTAAATGTCATGCAACTATACACCATGACAACACTGATTGGCTGATAGCAACACAAGAACACAAATAAGCTGCGTCCGAAATCGAATGCTTACGATTGCGGAATAAATCAACATCTGTCATTGTTCGTTGGTGTTGTATGTGTGTTTTATGAGGTCCAACTTAGGTAAATAAATGGTATTTCAGAAATTCCACAAAAGGCGTGATCTGCGAGCAGCTGACCGACGCCTCCTCTCGATTGTCGGCTCGGACGACGTAAAAACGCAGATGAAAACAGGAACAGAACTAAAAATGGCGCGAAGTTGGTGCACTGGAATGGGCTCTTTAAATTTTTGCACTGTTGTGACAGCGTATGTCACGCGACAACAACATGCCGCATGTAGTACCCAAATCATTCGCTAGTGACTATCTTAAGCTTTGATGTGAAAGTCTATTATACACACATTTAACAGCTTCAAAATAATAATAATAAAATGCGATAAAATATATTTAAATTGACAAATCAACATTTAAAATAAAATATGAATAATATATGAACATTTTAAGTATTAAAAAATAAATAAGATATAATAAAATGTATAAAATAAGATAAATTAAAATTAAATAAAAATCTAAAATATAATAAAATATAAAATAATATAAAAAATAAAATAAGATACAACATAATAATCTAAAATAAGATAAAAATAAAATTAAATAAAAATCTAAAATCTAATAAAATCTAAAAATTTTAATAATTATAAAATTGTATTTATAATTAAATAAAGATTATAAAAAAATCTAAAAATTATATAAAATAAAATAAATTACAAAAAATATAAAAAATAATAAAATAAAATAAAACAAAATATGTACTAGTTATAACATCTACCACCAGCCAAACCCCGATTCCCTTGGTGTCACCCTCAGATTTCCACAGTCCCATCTGGCCACCCCATTAAAAATCTCCCTGAGGTGACACTGCCAGTGATTCGCTCACTGCGGGTGGCCTCTTCCGCTGTCCGGCTGTGGAAAGCAAACATGGAGCGTTTCGTTTAGTTTAGCCTACTCTATCTTTTCCCATATTGTTTTGTTCGGGCTGATCTTTTCCATCCCTGGGTGCTAAACCAGAAGGATAACCCCTCTATTGTCTGTGGCCAACGGAAAGCCATGTGATTGTTGCAGCTCGTCACATCCGTGAATGCGGCCATGCACAGAAAGTGTCACAAAATTACACACGGCACCTATGGAGAAAGACGGATTGTATTGAGAAAGGCCTTGAACTTGTTTTTCTTTGTTCCACCCTGTGTGAGTTGAAGGATGACAGGGCCCTAATGCATTATGGGACGTGTTTTGATTTGAATACAATCACAGATATGGGGGTTGGGTTAGGGGGTGAATGAATCCCCGGCCCTATCAGCTCTTAACCCCTTTTCGCTGAAACACCCCCCCCCCCTCGACCACTATAATCGCCTGAACCCTCTATGAATAGCTCTTTGTCATGGGATAGATTACAGTTAACGTTGTCCTTGGTGCTCTCCGTCTGGCAGGCTTACGGCTTCGTCCCACAGATCAGACCGAGGTTCAGACACACGGGCTAATGCTTGAGCCCGAAGCCACGGATCAATAGAGCAAACGTTTTACTGCCACTAATTTCAACCAGCTATTTCTAAATGACCTGTAGGGATTATTGGGAAACCCTTTAAATGGATATAGATGTCAGTCAGTGACATATAACACTGGACCGAGTGATCCTGAGCTTTGGAATGTCTTAATGTTCATGTGGAAGTAAATGATTGGCTAGACTATAATCCATGTAAAAGTTCAAACAAAAGTGCAAACATTTCAGCTGAGCCAATATCAAAATTTATGATACCAATACAAATCATGTGTTTGTCTTAACTCCATCCTACAACATCATATTAGCTCAAAACTACAAAAACTAACTTCATCACTACAGTTTTTAATGGCTTTGAAAGTATTTTTAAATGTAATTTATTCCTGTGATCAAAGCTGAATTGTCCACTCCAGTCGTCACATGATCCTTCAGAAATCACTCTAATATGCTGATTTGCTGTCAGATTATTATCAATCATTAATTCACTGATGAATTCAAAAGGACAGCACTTATTTGAAAGACATATTTTGTAAGAATATACCATGATAAAAAATAAAAATCTATTTAATGCATCCTTGCTAAGTAAAACTTTTGAAAGGTAGCTTAAATTACATAATACTGCATATACTTGTGGTTAGAAAATGATGGTTTAAATGGTTTAATAAAAAAAAATATATATAAATAAATTAAAAAACACTACAAGCAGGCTTTAGCATAATGGTTAGAGAAGTTCATTAAATTAATAGCAATTCATGACTTTTGCCAATAAAAATCTTCTCCAGTCAGGTGATTTTATTCTACTGGTACTTTTAATGCACTTCCAGTACCACATAACCAGTTTCCGCAGTTAAAAACAGGTATTGTGGAGAAGGAACCAAGTTTGGCGATCCCAATACCACAGACATGCGGTGTAAAATTGGTCTGATCTGGTTCCTTGATGCCCTAGATTAAACCCACGTCTTTGTTTGAGACGGTCCTCCTTCTAAGACTCTGGGAACGTGATATCTCTTAGTTTCTTTGCTCTTTTTACAAGATGACTACACCTGTTGAGTCGGAGCAGAAAGACAGGTTTCAGGGTAAACTCAAAGTCTTCCTTATTCGTTTTTTGCCATTGTTTCCTTGACTGATTAAACACAAGTTACCTAGACTTCAGTTGAGGAATGTAAGAAATGTGAAACCAAAACCAGTGGCAAACCATAGGTCAAGCAAAGGTAACGTGACATTGCCTTTGAATAGATCTGGCGATGAAAGGGTATATCGGAGAATAGCTGATGAGCTGGGGGAGGGGGCGTGGTGAATGAGGGGACTGGAGGATACATGACAGATCTGGGAAATGAACCTGCTTCCAATTGAGTAGGCTATGCTTCTGGCTGTATGCAAAGCTTAGGAATGTATTGTGAACATCCCAGATTTAATGTGCGTAAGCATTAACATGATTCAGATTTTTTGTTTTTAGTTTAGTTCAATTTAGCTGAACAACCCAAATTGATCAGTGAGGGCAGGCATGCACTGACAAGGTTGAAAACATACTTACTGTATACCCCCTCTATTATAAGCATGCACTTATATTAAGCCTCAGGTGCTCTTCGTTACGGAGTCACACTTTTTATCTTCCCGGTCAAAAGTGACCGGACACCTAAAAATTAAATGTCCTCCATCCCAGTAAAACCAATGCAATTTATTTTTGTTCTATAATATTTATTCTTTGTAATTTAGTATTTTGAGACAATTTGATTGAATTTATTAATATTTATGCAATATTTATGGTCTATTTTTCGCCATGGAAATATATATATATATATATATATATATATATATATTTTTTTTTTTTTTTTTTTTTTTAATATAGAGTCTAGGCCTTCAGAAAAAAAATATTTTTTGAGGAAAATTAGCACCATCTGGTTACAGTATAGAAAAAAAAGCGAAGAATCATGGTGTAACTACTAGATGGCATGTACAGCTCTCTATGGAGAGGCATGGGAATTCCCCAGATGTTTATGAACACATTTTTTTTTATATAGTTGAAACAATCTAAAAAACTTTTTTTTAATAAAAAAAAATGTAAAAAAATAAATAAATAAAAATTTGAGAATTTTTGTGTTTGTCAATTTCCCATTCATTTCCTATGGGTCGGTCATTTTTGACCGAAGACCACAAGTGTGACTTTTTTTACGACCACTTAGCATGCTCCGATCATGACCTCAATTTTTTTTTGTATTCACATACATAATGCCATAAAAGTCACCAAGTTTCGTAACATTCCGATGAAGCTGTGATTTTTAGAAATTCAAATCAGAAAGTTTTTCGGTCAGAAATGACCGAAGAGCACCTGAGGGTTAATCATATTTTGTGCACTTTTCCAGATTGCATTTAAAGCATCAGTCAGGTATATCTCAGGTCTATCATAAGTCAGTCAGTTCAGAAAAAAAATAAAATAAAATAAAATAAAATAACTGTTAAAAAAAAAGGAACACTGCATCCCACAGACAGAGTAGCTTTATCACACTCTCTCTCGGGGGGCTCTTTTCCTAATTTCCCTAATTATGAGGTAGGGAACGCGGGCACATTTGATCAGCTCTTCTTAGACTAACGGCTCTTGACGGACCAGGCCGAGCGTTCAAGACCCACAACTCTGCACATCTCCGTCCAGCTGTTCCAAAGAGACGGCATGAAACGCAATTCACAACACATTAAGTGTGCGTAATGAACCATATTTACAAGAGTAACAGAATATTCCGCTGGAAATAAACATGCTAGGCAAACATTAAGGTTAGCGAACAAACCACCCAGGGATAAGCAATTTGTCCACACCAGATTACAACTAGCCTGGTAATACCAAACTCTGCTACTTCGCTTTGCTTCGTAGACAGAGTCTGGCATGGCATAATTGAAAAGTGTTTTCTTTCTCGCTTGTATGATGTTTAAAATCATTGGTTACCCGTTAGCCAATCACATATCACGCATCGAACTTCCACTGTAAACACATGTATGATGCCAAAACGAAACCTGACTTTCGCTGCCTCCTTAACCTGATCCTCCATGAGTGCAACAGTGGATAAGCAACAAAATGGATAGACACATAATGAAATTCATAAATATTGCACAATTTTAAGATTATTAAAAATACATACTGAGAGGCTGAAACAATCTGTCAGTTCACAGTTTGAATTTCCTTTCTTCCAATTTATTTTCAAGATCTGAGGTGAATTATCCATAAAGTATGGCTATAAAAGGTCACACAACATGATTTTCGAACTCACATTAAATTCTTTTAACATTAAATAAAAGCACATAATCAGTATCTGAGATTATTAAAAGTATTGTCGTTTCAGTTTCAGAAACCGTTTTTAAAATAAAAACGTGACATATGGTTGTTGTGGCTGATTAGGACAAAAACTCTGATTAACATGGAAAAGTTACAGTTTATTGCATGTCGTTGCAACATGGCGCATCTGGTTAAGACACAGTATTACATTTATTGACGCAAGCCGAAAATTTGATGGCGGTTTTGACTTCAGAAACCAACCTTGCAACCACATAGCAGTGTACCTAAAAACAATACAGAACACCATTCATGTCTGTGTAATAATTATAGATGGGAAAACCATTCTACTTAAACACCCATTAAGCCGATCTGCATGAGTTATTCTGGTATTTTTACGAGCAAGTTTGTTACACAACTTGTCATGGAAACATTGACAGATGCTTCTCACGAGCCTTGACTAAAGTGAACTGAGATGTGGAAAGACCTAAAATAAAACAAGGATGGCTCTCCTTCCATCACGAGGGTTTTGTCGTGGGCAGTGTGCCACAGCTGTCAGCCTGCTGCCGTCCCAGCCTCTCTGACCCAAACCGAGACCTGATCAAAGTGGTCCAACCGCCCAAGAATGCAATTAGATATCTTGCTAACTTGAAACTCAGCAAATATCTTATCCACTGATTGGACACTTCAGTGTGGCCCTTTCTCTGATGCATGATGAACTCAAAACGCTTGGATGGATTTTGAAGTGTACAAGAGATGCAATGAACAAACAATGACTAAAGTGCAAATAAAAAGTTAAAAAGTGGTCTATTAACATCTAAGATGTACCAGACACATGCACTAAAGGGTTCAAGCCAAAAAGCTGTGCATTAGTGATTTATGCACTTAAGAAAAGATGTGACATGGCATACCTTAAACGCAGTAATGTGATATATAAGTTGATCAAGATGGTGATAAGTTGATGTGCATGGCTCATACAATTCAATTTTGGAGTCAGAAAGAAACTTACACTTTCAATTAATGTGTGCAATTAATTCTGATAAAACCATGACACTTTTCAGAATTATATTTAAAGATGTGAGCAAATCAGGTTTCAACTTGTCATCCGTGGTGAGACGCGGTTTGGGAAACTTGCATCTTTTTAATTTGAGAGTGGGAATGCATCAGATCCAAAGCCGTGATGTGCTTCATCTGTTGCCAGCGTACTCTGACAGGGTTGAAATTAAACAGATGCAACTTAGAGAAAGGATTTCGTCCTTTCTTTGATGGTCCTTACTCATTATTGACTGTGTTTTGCCAATATTTGGTTTATCAAGAGGTAAACTGCTTTTCCACATTCTCTCTTTAACCCATGACTCACTATCTAAACACCACAGAACATTGCATTGATTTTGCATTAGTTTCCTTTAGTCTAATGTACTGACTGACAGACACGGAGGGGGTCATCTGAGAACCACATGCTCCTCCTGAGTCCTGACAACCACAGCAGATCCCACTGGGAAAACATGGAAATTTACATTTGATCTTCTATCAAAACCAATTCAAGTGAAAACCAGAAATGATGTCAATGTTCTTGGAAAAGCCACCATGGTGGTACTATCAGGGTCATGCCTACGTAAATCCAATATTAAATCAGTCCTTCTCTCTTACTGGGTCAAACCCATCGGATCCGAGAGGAGACACGCGGCCCGCTTCAGTTTAACCCCAATGTTCTTAATCCCGGGTCCCGCTCAATACCCACAACCCCCCACGGGCCGTAACGTCTGAGCACCCCCTCTTTCCCTTTCTCCCTCCAGCATCTGCACCAAACACAGACACACACTCTACATAATTACAGGGCACTTGTTTGGGTGGGTAATTTATACGTGGATATTCGTTTAACAACACAATGCCCCTCCCCCTTCAATAAATTCCAGAGCACGACCCCTCCTTCACGTGCACTGGGGCAAACGGCCGCGTTCACACCGCCAAGCACCTCTCCGGGAACGAGTAAAGCACCCAAACAGCCTTGAAAGTTGTTTCAAGGGAGCTCTTGGTGAATTGCCCGGGAAATCAGCCTTTTGCAGGCCTTGTGTCAGAACCTTTTGGAGAAACAACAACAGGAACTATCGTGGGCTATTGAGTGGATAAAGCCTGTGGATGTGGCCCCCAGAGTCTAAACAAGTGCTTGTAAAACAGAGAACTACGTCTAAAGAACCCAATAGCCTCTCTTAACAATAGCAATATCAGTAACCCAGCGACAAGCCTCTAAAACCCAGCTGGTATCTGAGAAGCTTTTTGAGAAGGTGCCGAAACATATAAAATTCACACAAATATAAAAAATATTGTTAGCAATTTTTCAGCCTCAAGTCATGTTTTTGTCATTTACAAATCATAAATGTAATTTTATTCTAAAAGAAAAATTGCTATTTCTTATTTTGTTTGATACTTTTATTTAGTAATAATAATAATCATTCAAAATTAACAATCATAATACTAGGGCCCTATGATTTCTGCGATAACGAAATCACGGACGGAATCGCGGGTTTGGCCAATTAATGCGGAATCTAGTGTTAACGCGGAATTTCGTGATTTTTCCATATTTGGTTTGAAATTCTGTTTTTGTGTGGGAGATGAACACATATCTGGTGAAAATGCCGACCAGGGGAAGCAAATCTGGGCGACACAAACCCCTCAACCCGTCATTTCAGCTCCAATGACGAAGCGGCTCTCCACGGCTCTGCTTTCGCCGGCTAAAAGTTAAGAAACTCGACGCCATAAGCCGTCAGTGCCGAGCCGAGCAGTTCGCACATGACTTATGCAGTGTTTCCCACACATTGACTAATTTGCCGCCACATACTGCGTTTCGGTTTTTAACACTATTTAAAACACGCAGCTCTTTCAGTTGTATTTCCCCGCTCTCCCTCCATCTCTCTCTCACTCACGCGTCTCTCTCACACACATACAACGTGCACACTGCGTCTGTCGCCGGACTGGACAAAAGCGAAGCGAACTCCGTGAGAGACAGAGTGTGACTTTATTTAAACTTAAATAAACTAATATAATTTATATTACAGTTTAAAGCTCATAACCATATTTTGTTGTTACTTGAAGAGTGCAGTGTTATGTTGCATCATGCAGTATTTGTCCTGAAAAGGCTCCTGAGTAAATGTCTGTATTACCTTAATAAATTTAAGGTCATTCCTAATGTATTTTTATTTTTTAATACATTTTAATCATTAAATTTAAAAGCATACTATTTTTACAACTAAAATAACCGTCAAGGGTAAAAAAAAACTAATTTCCAAAAATTAAAATGGAAAAAACGGAATTTGGGGAAAAAATAAAACGGATTTCATAGAGCCCTATAATACTATAACCAATAATAACAATCAGTATTATTATTACTACTACTATTATTAGTTGTATTATATAATCATATTAATCTATAAATCACCAACATTTTCCTTATTAATATTAATAATTATACAAAAATAAAAATACTACGAATAACAACACTAACTGTGCATTCACACCGGACATGAATAGCGCGTCAAATTCGCGTCTAGTTTGACGCTTGACCACTTTGTGTTAATTTGCGCATCAAAAGTGAAACTGACGGGTCGCCTCCGAAGGGTCCGGTGGACACAAATATGGGACAATGATCCCTACGCCGCTGTTCTGCTCTCCAGAGCAAATACAGAGCGGTGACTCTCTCGATGAATGCTCTCTCAACATAAAAAAGATGGCTGCCAACCAGTTGGCGTTTCGAAACCCGTTGGCGGCCATCTTTTTTACGTTGATAGGTTAGGGTTACAAACACTCACCTTTGTAGTTGGGATGCACTCGTGGGGTGTAGCCGCCGAATTTGATGAGGATGGGGACGTTGTATCCCAGCCGGACCCACTCCACCACATGTAAGGGAAAGAGATTTGGAGTGGTGGCCCCTTCTGATGGAGGAGTCAGACTGCAGTCCAGCTCAGCAAAACCCCCGACCCTTCCCCGGACCACCGATTCAGCGCTCAGAGAAGGACCTGTGGAACACAATACACACGTCAACTCATTCTGCAGAACTCAAATATTCCCTAATAGTCCAACTAATTTGTACTGGTTTAGTGCCATTTAAAACCAATTAGGGCAGGTCTAGGTTATTTATGCTGGTTAATTTGGATTTTGTGCTGCTCCAGACTGATGTTGGTATATATATGGTCCAGGTGGTGTCTGGAGGTTAGCACTGGTCTAGACTGATTTATGCTGGCTAGCAATGGTTTTAAGCTGGTCTAGGCAAATGTATTCTATTTAGAAGCTGGCCTAAACTGAGTTGTGCTGGTGGTTTAGAGATGGTCCAGATGTATTTTTGCTGGTCAGTGCTGGTCTAGACTGATTTATGCTGGTTAGCATTGGTTTTGAGCTGGTCCAGACTGATTTATTCTGGTTATGAGCTGGTCCAGATGGATTTTAGCTGTCTAGTGCTGGTCTAGACTGATTTATACGGGTTAGCATTGGTTTTGAGCTGGTCCAGACTGATTTATTCTGGTTATGAGCTGGTCCAGATGGATTTTAGCTGTCTAGTGCTGGTCTAGACTTATTTATACTGGTTAGCATTGGTTTTGAGCTGGTCCAGACTGATTTATTCTGGTTATGAGCTGGTCCAGATGTATTTTTGCTGGTCAGTGCTGGTCTAGACTGATTTATGCTGGTTAGCATTGGTTTTGAGCTGGTCCAGACTGATTTATTCTGGTTATGAGCTGGTCCAGATGGATTTTAGCGGTCTAGTGCTGGTCTAGACTTATTTATACTGGTTTGCATTGGTTTTGAGCTGGTCCAGACTGATTTATTCTGGTTAGGAGCTGGTCCAGATTGATTTCTGCATCTTATCACTGGTCTAGACTGAGTTATGCTGGTTAGCTGTGGTTTAGAGCTGGTCCAGATGTATTTTTGCTGGTCAGTGCTGGTCTAGACTGATTTATGCTGGTTAGGTTTGGTTTTGAGCTGGTCGAGACTGATTTATTCTGGTTATTAGCTGGTCCAGGCGGATTTTGCTGGTCAGTGCTGGTTTAGACTGATTTATGGTCGTTAGGTTTGGTTTTGAGCTGGTCCAGACGGATTTATTCTGGTTAGGAGCTGGTCCAGGCGGATTTTGCTGGTCAGTGTTGGTCTAGATTGATTTATGCTGGTTTGCATTGGTTTTGAGCTGGTCCAGACTGATTTATTCTGGTTAGGAGCCGATCCAGATGGATTTCTGCTGCCTATCACTGGTCTAGACCGAGTTATGCAGGTTAGCTGTGGTTTAGATCTGGTCTAGATAGATTTTAGCTGGCTAGTCTAGATTGATTTATGGTGGTAAACGATGGGCTTGAGCTAGTCCACATGGATTTATTTTGGTTGAGAGTTGGTCCATATGGATTTCCACTGGTTAACGCTGGTCTAGAATCCTTATGCCGGTTAGTGATATATTTGAGGTGGTCCAAACTGGTTTATACTGCTTTAGACCTGGTCCAGATGGTTTTCTGCTAGTTAGTGCTGGTGAGCAGTGGTTTTGGGCTGGTCAAGATGGTGAAGAGCCTAGGTGTGCTGAGATTATTAGTCAGGAATGCTTAGCTGGTTGTGTGGACCATTATATCTGTCTATTCAGCAGGGAGATAAAAGTGGATACAGCTCAAACAAGGAACTTACTGTATTTTTAAGAGTAATGAAGAATTCAGAAACACAATTAAACAAGTGACCCTTCCAATGCGTTTTCGGATAAATTAATTTAGTTCTTAAGTGGAAACAACACACCCCAAGGAATAAACAACAAACACATTAGATTTGCTGCCTGTCATGCGTTTTCTGTTTGTGCTCAAAACACATAAATCAAACCCCAAGGGTGGAAAACTCCAATAGTCGTCATTGGAGGAAAGTACTGCATTTACAGTATGTACTCAGTGATAAAACCAGCAGTTCTGATGTCCTGGAGAAAGCAATAGACATGACACAGACAGGAACAAGAGCCAAAAGGAGAATGTGAGATGGAAAATGAGAGCGTGACTGAGAAAAACAAGACACAAAAGACAAGCAAGAGGGTGATGTCACAGAAACACACACTAAAGCGGGGCGAATGCAAATCCAGATTAAGGGGGGGTCGGTGCAGGGGAGATGACATGCATGTAAATTAACATACAGCGTGTTAATATGAAGAACGTCTGTGACACTTTCTCCCAATGGGACAGACAAAGACAGCCTCATTAGGGTGAAAAAATAAATCCAGGTTGATCACATAATTTTCATCATATATGTAGATAAAACCTGATAATAATAATACTATAAAATATAATTTATATTACTACACAATAATTTAAAAATATGTTTTCTTGATAAGAACATGTACCAACATTTCATTCTCATTTCCTTACAAAAAAAGGTACCATAATGTATTATTACGAATATATAAATAGTTTAGCATTTTTGCAATTTTTTTTTTTGATTTTTTAAAACATAATATTTTTTAATTATGGTAGTGATAATTTGGAGGGGAAATAAAAAAAAAAAGAAACATTTCACTTTCTTAGAGGTGAAATGTGGCCTGTACATTTTTGTGAGCTTCCCCCATTTACACACTAGACTGTGAGAGGTGTGAGTATGTAGATCCTCAAATTCACAAGACGCAAATACATTTGGTCAGTTTTGCACCCCGGTCACCCTCCCTTGTCCCAGAGCTGGTTCATGCATCTCGTCTCGCCTGCGATTAGCAGTAATCTCTCAAAGATGACGCTCTCTGAAAGAACCACAACCTCCCCACCCTGCCTATGTCCCGAGAGCCCCTGGGGCGCACACATGGCCAGCCACCCCTGAGACTCACACACCCCGTGCTTTAAGAGAAGGGAAATCTAAATCCCAGATTGATCTAAATCCAGATTTGCAGATTTCATTTTTTTACAGAGGATTTGATCCCTCTCCCCCCCAAATGTTTGGGGTGTTTGCTCCTAAATACAAGCTTGAACACCACAAGTGCTCTCGTTGGCCCCGGGACAGGTTTTTGTGCCATAAGGAACATAGAGGGTCGCCTGTTCGTTAACGAACGGGAATTAACCCCTCCACCAAATGTGTTCTTAGAGTAAACAGGCTGAATTAAACCTCTGGTGTGCTGTGATATTCTGGCCACGTCTACACCAGCAGAAGAATCACGAAGAGAGAGAAAACAGACACAAATGGATGATAGAGTGAGGATGGAGAAAGCTTGAAAAAAAAAAAACCTCAATAATGAAAGAGGCAAAAGAACAGCATTAATTTACAGTGGAGCAGCGACTGTAAATTTAGCACTCGCTAAAGTAAATACAATGTAACTTTTTAGGGCCTAAAAAGTATTCGAACAGTTGTGATGTACATTTTTAAAAAAATAGAATGTCATTGGATTCCTTAAAATATTAAAACAAATGTAATTTATTATGAAAGACATTCTTTAACTCTTCAAATGCAACATTTGAGACAAGCACAGGCGCTTGTCCTATTGACACTTACACATTTAAGTGAATAAAGTGTCCAAATACTGTGATTTTGGACTGAATTTGGGACAGATGTACTTACACAGTAAAAAGAAGGCGGCCGCGATGGTGACTTTCAGAAGCCAGAGTTTCTTCTGTACCATGGTAAACTCTCACATACCATCACACACACCCCACCTGAAACACAGAGACACATACAGAAGTCAGCCATGAGAAAACTCATCGGTCAACTCTCCATTGTGATAAGACAACATGAGGGATATTTTCCAGTTAAGCATGTTTTGTTCTTTACAGTTAGTTCATTACAGCACATCTCACATTATCATTTAAAGGGACTATATGTAGAATTTAAAAACCCTTGTTATTAGCGACACCGGTGGCCGTTAATGGAACTGCAGTCAAAATATTCTTAACGAACACCGAAATGGCGTCCACGCTGCTGAGAACGACGTTTAGATGAATATGCAAATATGTGCTGCACACTTTCCTCTCAATAACAAAAAAAAAAAAAAAAAAAAAACTACAAAAATGTCAGCGGTGAGAAAACAGCAGCAAAGAAAGCAAATGGTAGTGATGTGGATGTTTGCACCAGCTCTGCAATTCACCTGCATCATGTCAAGAGATGAGGTCATTAAAATACAATGTTATGTATGTTTGATTATAAAGTCTATTTATAGAATATATAGATCTGGCTATGTGAGATTGTAGTTTGAACGAATCCCTTTTCTTTGCATGACACACTGATTGACATGACAGTACAGAATAGCTATTTCTGCATTACATGAACATTGTGATTCATTTCCTGTGTCATAAATTTGTGTGTATTCTTCACACAAGAAGAGTTGTTGAGTTGACTATAATTAAGTGTTTGTTTTTTTTGTCATTTTAGAGCTTGGTTTTCATGTTTAATTAAATTTTTTATGTAAATGTGAGTGCATGAAGAGTTACATGGATAATGCAATTCTAAGAGCTGCATGAGGAATTAATGCTGTCGAAATTACGTCAATGTCATATTTTTGCATCGACACTTCTTTATTTATTTATTTTTAGCTTGCCACACACACACACACACATGTGGGAAACCAAAACATTGCAGAATAGAGGACGAAGACAACTAGAAAAAAAATGCGCTTTCCATTAAATGAATCACACACAGTAAACAAACCTTTAACAAAAAAACTGGGTGCCGGTGTGGTGAGACGTACAAGCTCAGGTTAACGTTCAAGCTCGGGTTGAAGTCCTTCATCCTTGGACGCCGCGAGCTGTTACAAAAAAAGTCGTGCACACAGCCAAGCGAAATGGGGTCTTCTCGGTCTTGCGCACCCAACACGTATTTTTTGCCACGCGCACCTTCGCACTCGTGCGGACGTGTCTAGTATAAACAAGGCTTTACTACACATCAGAGTGCGCTCTAATCGGTAAAGGGGCAGAGATTTCAGCCTCCGATTGCAACACAAACTCCGCCTCTGTTTCCCTCCTCAGCTGATTTTAGTATTTAAACATTCTCTATGATAAAAAATGTTTGTAAAAACTATTTTAATGACACAGTTTTGGCGGTTGTAGAGTTATAATGACGGTGTTCAAATACATAACATTACACTAACGTTAGCCAGCTTATAGTATCATGATTCAAGATTCAGTACGCTACTAAGTATTTGAGATACATTGTTTTTTTATTAATCGAGCAGCAGAAAAATATTCTTTATATTAGTCGTCCAATTAATCGCCCAAACTAATCGTTTAGTTAATAATCGTTTACCCCAGCCCTATGAGCAATACTAATGTCTGTTTTCAATTTTTGGTAAAAACCCTTTTAATTGCGGAGATTAAAAAAACGAAAGTACAGACAAGCATCATGAAGTCTCCTTGTTGTCTCGAACATCACCCGCCAGTGACCCAGAAAGCAAACACACCCCGTGGCTTACGATAATCAACTCTCCACTCCATTCAATATTACTCTTCAGTATCGTGGAGGAGTTTCCTTGCAAAATGCCTGGAAATGAAAGCAGAGTTTGGTTTAATATAGCGCTGGCAAACAACCACTCGTATGATTGAGCACCTGAGAGCAGCAAAATCTCCCCAGCCCGTCTCCCACGTCGACCATTCAAAGCCACTAATACCAGCTTATTACTTTAAGTTAATTAAAGCTAAATGGAGGGGGAGGCTATTTTAAGAAGGGAAAAAGCATGCAAACGTGTTTTGGTTGGTTTTGTGTTTCTGCACATAAAATGCAACAAAAAAACTAAGGAACACAAGGATCTGTTTCATAAAGGTAACAGGTTTGTCGGCTGCATTCTGTCTGCTTCGAGTTTCAAGTCAAATTTCATGAGGGGAATTCGTTTTTTCCAGCCCAAATCACAAGACAGATTTCCACGACGTAGTGGAAAGTTCACAGTCTCAGAACAACCGCAGATATGAAATAAAAGCCGTTTCCACATCAATATATCCTCCGTTTTTAGACTGTGAAAATGCTTTTGGGGTCTAGAAAAATATGCTTTTTATAAGGGGAAGTGTATATCTTGTTACTTTTAAAACAGTCTCTCCCTATCCCATGTTAACAAGTAGCACAAATGGCGCAGGATGAGTTACAGCCCTGTGTTCAAATCATTAACCACAAGTATGAGAAGCAGCAAATGTGATGCTTTACTTGGCAAACAGCACATTTGGTGTTGGACAAATTGTAGAAGTAAAATCATATTGTAAATAAACAGCTTGAAGGTGACAAACCCAGAGAAAAAATGTTTCATTTAAGCCGGTTACGGCTTTGCTGAAGTCATGTGAACACAAGTACGGAGATCCAAAAGTCACAATCCCGTAAAACAAACCTCAGTTCTGGAGTCAGCGGTTCTCTTGTCTGTATAAAAGGCTCAAACAGGGTTCAGACCACATGAACTGATCTTGAAACCGGCCTTAAGAGGTGCCAGATGAGGGCAGGGCATTGTGTCCCTCCGCATGGCGTCTCTCACCGTCAAGCTGTTGAACAAGGCCTCCTTGTGAAAGTGTCTTTCAGAGAGAGGAGTGCAAGCAGTGAAAGACAGGCAGAGAGCAAAGAGACTTACTTCAGGTGTGTCCTACTGCGGCCAAAAGATTTCAACTTTGCAACAAAAGTCATGAACTTGTGCACCACATTTTAAGGATTGGGTGGAATAATTTAAGAATAAATCATGAAAATCCCATATTGGTTGACCACTTATGAATGTGTAGAAAAAGTCTACAGCCCTGTTGAGTGGCACATACAAAGAGATACAATACTGTTCAAAAGTGTTGGGACAGTAGGATTTCTTATAAAAATAATTCATATTCATTATATTTATCAAAAGTGACAGTAAAGACAAACGATTCTATTTTTTTGTTTTTTTTGATGAATAGAGAAGTTCAAAAGAAAATAATTTAATTGATGAAATAGAATCACTTTTTAAAGAAATTAATATTTAGAAAGGCATATATTTATCAAAAGTGACAGTAAATGAAGAGTTCAGATGCAAAAGCCTCTAAGTGCCATTTGAAATTTTCTTCTAGAATGATCATTTTTATCAAGCTTGTATATTTAAGTTCAGTAATTTCACTTAAATGACAATCTTCAATTGAAATTACTGAACTTAAATATACAAGCTTGATAAAAATGGTCATTTTAGAAGAAAATTTCAAATGGCATTTAGAGGCTTTTGCATCTAAACTCTTCAAATGCTTTTGTTTTGAACATCTCTATTCATCAAAAAACCTGAAAAGTAGCACAACCGTTTTCAACATTGAAATTAATAAGAAGAAATGTTTCCTGAGCATCAAATCAGCATATTAGAGTGATTTCTGAAGGATCATGTGACACTGAAGATGGGAATAATGATGCTGAAAATTAAGCTTTGATCACAGGAATAAATTACATTTTACAATATGATCAAATAGAAAACAGTTATTTGAAATTGTAATAATATTAAATATTTTGACCCACAACAGAAGTTTTCAGCATCATAACTCCAGTCTTCAGTCAAATGATCCTGCATAGATCATTCTAATATGATTATTCAATGCTCAATAAACATTTCTTTTTAATATCAATGTGAATCAATGTTGCTTACTATTTAGTGCATTTTTGGATGGAGTCACACAAATGCAAATGATAAACCAACTTGATACAGAGCATGTTGTGTTACTTATGCTTGTTCGAGAATATGTGAAATAAGCAATAGGTCTAAGGTTATGGAGTTACATGAATGTACAGCATTAAAGTTAAGAATGAGAAGAGTTAGCATATTCATTTGATATACTCGTGAAGTGCTTTTTTTCTTAGGGGTAAAAAGTATAGTTTGCAGCGATATACTGTTAACGAACATCCCAAAGTATGCACATATCTGTGCACTTTCATCTCAATTACAAAATAAACATTGCAGAAATGACAGCGGTGAGAAAACAGTTAAGAAAGCATCTGATCATAGTCATGTGTACATGTTTGCACCAGCTCTGTAATTCACCACTATCAGGTTTATTTTATACCACTTTATACAATATGTCTTTAAAGGATTAGTTCACTCTTAAAAAAAACCTGATAATTTACTCACCCCCATGTCATCCAAGATGTCCATGTCTTTCTTTCTTCAGTCGAAAAGAAATTAAGGTTTTTGATGAAAACATTCCAGGATTTTTCTAAATATAATGGACTTCAATGGGGTCCAAACGGTTCAAGGTCCAAATGAGAGTTTCAGTGCAGCTTCAAAGGGCTTTAAACGACACCAGACGATGAATAAGGGTCGTATCAAGCGAAACGATCACTCATTTAAAAAATAAATAAAATGAACAAATCTTTTTGTTCATTTCGTTCGTTGAATGAATCAAATGACTCGAAAAAAGATTCGTTTATTATGAGTTGAATAGGAGAGTCACAAGGCGAGCATTTGTGCTTATAAAACTTAGTTTTTTATTCATTTTTGAAATGGCCGCTAGTTTCGCTAGATAAGACCCTTATTCATCGTCTGGTGTCGTTTAAAGCCCTTTGAAGCTGCACTGAAACTCTCATATGGACCTTGAACCGTTTGGTTCCCATTGAAGTCCATTATATGGAGAACAATCCTGGAATGTTTTCATCAAAAACCTTTATTTCTTTTCAAAGTTTTTTTTTTTTAAAAAGTGAACTACTTTAAAGCCACAAAAATCAACTGCTACCTATAAGCCTGCCTACTGTTACTGAGATATCTGTTAAAGAAATCCATTACAAACAGAATGCTCTTCCCGATTCACTCTACTCTCACTGACATTTTCATTTTCTCTCAAAACAAGCCTTTACAAACATCTTCAAGAGGAGGAGTGCCTGAAACAGATGCTTAAGACAGGCTAAAAGGTCCTAGGGCATGCTGGGACGTGCTCTGCAAATCGTCCGATCTTTGATCTTGGCCATGACTGGCAAGGCTGCTTAATAAAAAGTCTCCGGCACACGATCCGAAGCAAAAACAATCACATTGCCACTTGCTATTTCGTGCTAAACAAGTTGAGACCTGTTACCATCTGTTTTTGACCCAAGTGTGTCCACCTGGACCAGCTTTAGCAGATCACAGACAAACTTAATCTAGCTGGCACACCTCTGGAGTTTCAGGCTGATCGGCTTTGGTAGTTCACAGCCTCAGTCGGCTAGCATGCCAGTGACCATCTCCATCATATGAGTCTGAATATGAGAACGATCATTCTGCTAAAGCAAATATACTACTGATGTTTTATTTTACATGCTGGTAAATGTTCTGTTCAGCTTTCACCAGATCAAGTCTGTCATGTCTTCAATTTACTTAATAGTAACGGCTAAAGCTGTTTGCGCCACTTGCCATTTTGATCGCATTAGGTGTTAGATTTATCCTCACCACAGGCGGTGCGTCACTCTCAGCTACGCCGGCAGAGGTGTTAGGGTTGGGTGTATATTTCAGAAGTGATGACCTGAACACGATTCAGAGTATTAAAAGGTGAACTGTGATCAGAAACGGAAGTTTGATCAGGGATTCAAAGTCAAATGTGAGGATAACACCTGTTCAGTGTTTACCGTACATACAAATGCATTAAAAACACATGCCACAAATAAAGCTTTTAATAGAGCAAATGAAAAATAATAAAGAAATATGATTATATTAGCCTGGCCACTATCATAAAGCCTCTCTCGATGGCACAAAGTTTAAGAAAAGTTTTCCCACTTTAAAAGTTACCAAAGTGTTAAAATAAACACATAAAGATAACAAACAAAAAAGTACTAGGGCTGTGCAAAAATTAATTGTGATTAATCGCATCCAAAATAAAAGTCTGTGTTTACATAATATATTTGTGTGTGCTGTATATAATTATTTTGTATATATAAATACCTATGCATGCATGTATATATTTAAGAATTTTTGTGCTTAAATTCTGCATATATATATATATATATATATATATATATATAAACACATAATCTTTATAAATATAAATATTTTATATATAAACAACACATTTTCTTAAATATATACATGCATGTGTGTGTATTTATATATACAAAATAATTATATACAGCACACACAAATATATTATGTAAACACAGACTTTTATTTTGGATGCGATTAATCGCAATTAATTTTTGCACAGCCCTAAAAATTTATCTAAAATTAAAATAAACTTAAAAATAAGCCAATTTAAAAAAAAAACTGCAGTAGTATATACAAAAATGATTGCAAAGATGTAAAAATATGCATTTTCGACTGAACAAAGTAGTCAACTTTTATAACTGCATATTAAAAAGCTTCTGCATGGTCAGTTTCAATAGCACATACGATGCAAACATACAAAAATAGAATCTAGTGTAAAATAAATGACAAAAAATACAAATATATTAATATAATATATTAACATATTACTATTAATATATATATATATATATATATATATATATATATATACTAAAAACACTGTATAATATTTTAATTTTTAAGTTTATTTTAATTTTATATATATATATATATATATATATATATATACTGAAATAAACATAAATGTTTATGTTTCGCAATTTTGTACAAAACCATGAGCAAAATAGCCTGGTAATAGAGTGTTGAAGTTACGATATCACACTGTAGGCCAAAACGCGGAAGTCAGTTAGCATTTTAGCACTACGGTTTCCTCGCTCTAAAGTCTATGGGATTTTTGAATGGGTTTTTGCTAAATCGCCTGAAATAAGGTCTGTGGTGAACAAAGCCTCTAAATATTTTCACGTTTTGATCTATGACATAAAACACACAGTTATAACCGGCTTGTGGTTTTTTAAACTTTATTGTGTCTGCTGTGTTTTTTTAAATCTTTATATAGGCTTCAAAATGTATACATTTTGGATTAACTTGTAAAGATTATCTTGCTAGACAAAACGTGTAAGGGTCACAACCCTTTGTTAAAGACAGATCTTATTTTTTTGCGATTTTCCAAAAGTCTATGGGGAAAATGCATTGCTTTTCGACCGAGGGAACCCATGCGCCGCTAGCTTCCGGGTCGTCCTACAAAGTGACGTCATCACTTCGGCACTCTATACAAACTTGAACTTGTGCTTAGCATCTACGTCATGGCTCTCTGTTCGTTGATTGCATAGACAGTGGTTGATTGGCCGGCTGTTTTCAGGCCGGAGGAAAACTTGTCTAGAGACATGTCGTGACCGAGTACAGAAGCAAACTGAAATAGAGCGGAAGTATGAAATCTAACACAGTCAGGCCATGACAAATATGCATTTGACTAGCAAAAGCAGTTCACTTGTCAAACTTAGCAGCTTTTTATTATTTGTGCATGTGAAAGCAGCTCGTGTGTGTCAGTCTGGACTACAGCCAGATGAAAGGTGAAGCACGGTACATCTGCTCTTTAACGGAGTGAACGGCATGGCTAGTCGCAGAGACAGCTTGATTAGCAGCTGTATTATTCTGCAGATAATCCTGGATGATCCAGGCTGCCATAGGGTCAAAGCACAGGTCAAGCAGGATGACCCTGGTCAGAGGAAGGACAGTAAGCCAACAATCTTCCTGTGGCAGCATTACGGTGGCATTTCTAGGGATGGGAGGATACTAACGGTGGAAATATCATGCTAACTAATAAAATGTGTGTCATTGCGTTTCACAATCACACACATTTTTAATTTCATAAAATCAACAATAGATGAAAAAAAAGTAGAGCTCGACTGATACTGGCTTCAGCTGTATATCTAGAGCAATTTGGCCAATATAATAGCGCTAATATAATGCAATAAGTAAATGAGACATGGAAAAAAAAATTACATAAAAACTTACTGTATTAGTCATCACCTGGCTGGAGGACAATAAAACATACTACTACTATTATATAATTATTATAGTTTTATTATAGTTTTTTTTCTTTTCTTTTTTTATTTTCAGTAATTTTGTTTTGTGCCTTTGTCATTTTCTGTTTTTTTATTTCTATTTAGCTTTTATTTATTTTTATGTCAGTTTTTCTATCAATTTACTTAATTTTTTTAAAAATTACAATTCTGCAACATATCGAAATTTTAAGTTTATCATCTAATATTTATATTTTATTTTAGCTTTATTTTAATGAAAGAAAATAATTTTTAATGGTTTAAGTTTTAATTAATAACAACACCGATGGCAAACACCACACACATGGTCGTTAGAACATTTATTAAAAAAAAAATAATTATATATATATATTTTGTGGTTGAGTTTTTCTTGAATATTACTTCCTTCAGGCGACAATATCAAGCTACAATGAGATTCCTGATTTAATCAAAGCTTTACATGGTGAAAAATAATTTCGTTCCTGGACAAGCACCAACTTCCTGTCTCGCTAATCAGTTAAAAAGTTAATTGGGGCTCATTAGATCTTATTCTCATTTACAAGTACCACCTTTCTCACATCAGCAGCCCTCAGGGAAGGTTTATCCTGTTCTGTACATGCTGTCGAGATACTCAAATACCCCAGAAGAATCACATGTATGCTAACAAAAATGATGATGTTGACATGTGCAGACCAGCCAGTGGCAGTGAAGCACATCATCTGGGATTGGAGGAAATCTTTAGTAGCATCTTGGCATGAAACAGATGCAAAATAAGCCAGAAAATATAACTTGATGACATGATATGTCTATTAAACACCCGTGGAGCCAAAGTGGATAAAATCACCACCACCCAGGTAGATCTGTGAGGAAAAACCCCAAACCTGGTCTTGTGACTTTCCCATGCATGAACAAGGCATGATCTCAGCATTAGCCTGAGCCACCTCACAATACTTCCATTTATAGATTGTAGTAGCGGTAACGAACATAATCTTCTTCCAAGCTATTATTTTGCTTTTAGTTCTAAAAGCCTGCAATCTGGTTTGGCACTAAAAGAAAGTTGATCAGGGGGTCAATTATAGTGAAGACATGTCCAGCATGCATTAGAAGTTTATAAAACGCACTATTGATGAAAAAGACATGATTTATTCAGAGTGAAATTTACTAAAATGAATGAATATGACAAACTAACTACATGATAAATTAAATGAAATCGTCAACAACAACGTAAGAAAACCTACAGATGGACATGGAATGATGCAACCATTTATAAGTGGAGTTTGGCCATGGTTCTTAGTTGCTAGACTGTTGCCAGGGCGTTGCTAGGGTATTCTGAGTTGCATACTGGTCCATGAACTTAAGTATGAGGAACAGTAATAGAACAAAACAATCGGGTTCCAGAAGTAAAAGTCCCATTAAAGGATTAGTTCATCTCAAAATGACGAGTCATTTGGGTTTTTCAACGAATGAAACGAACAAATTGACTCGGAAAAAGATTTGTTCATTTTGATGAACAAGTTTTAACAGGAGAGTCATGAAAATGCATCACAGAACAGAGTAAGGCGAGCATTTGAGCTTATAAAACTTAAACTTTGTTATATTATTTTTTTAAATGAGCGATCGTTTCGCTTGGTAAGACCCTTATTCATCGTCTGGTGTCGTTTAAAACTGCACTGATCACTCATTTGGACCTTGAACTGTTTGGACCCCATTGAAGTCCATTATATGGAGAAAAATCCTGGAATGTTTTCATCAAAAACCTTAATTTCTTTTCAACTGAAGAAAGATGTGGACATCTTGGATGACATGGGGGTGAGTAAATTATCAGCAAAAGTTTTTTTTTAAAGTGAACAACTCCTTTAACAGAGACTTTTTAAAAAGCCCAATGGGAAAAAAAAAAACTATAACTCTACTTGCTTTAACAAATACAACAGTTGTTATCTCAAGAACATAATACCGGTACACCAACATAAAAAGAGGACAATAAAATGCTTAAAGGTATCACGATAACCCTGATGACCCATTTGTTTTCCCTGCGACCTTCGATCTTACAGCAGCTGTGCATCAAAACACTGTCTAATGTGGGTCAATGATATCTGCATAGAGTCTGAGACCATGAGCGGAAGGTAAGTCCGTAAATCTCAGCGCTGAAGGCAGACTGACACTGATGCTCTCCAGTCACTCTAGTCCAGGTTAAGCTATTCGTTTTGACAATGGAAGGCATGACCCAATGGCCAAAGTATCCCACAAACTAATCCGAGCAAGACTTGTTAAACAGCTTTAGTAGCCTTCCGCACGCATATGTTTGGCAAACAACTGTAAAGACATTTATATTTACACAGCTCAGGACGCTTTCTCTTCTCTGAAATACAGCTCTCTTATCTTTTGACATGCAAATGGCCGATCAGGTGCAGGAAACCACAGCAAACCGATAAGATTGCGTATCAAGCCATTAAAGTTCAAACAGGCTTGAAAGCCACCCTGAAATCAAATAATATAGGTCATATGAGGCAATGATTTGTAATAAATGCTAAAATGACACAACCAAATCTCACTGAACATCACAATATGCTCCAGATAATGATTCAAGTATGGTTAAAATAAAAACAAGGCATGAAAATAACACAACATTTTAACTTTAATTCAGAGATTTGTGTCTTTTTAAGTATTCTTTGACTTTTTGGCCTATATTAATACTAAAATATGTGTTATATTAAATATTACAATAATATTCTTATACCTTATGTCTCTTAGTTTTACTTTTACTAATATGTATATATATATATATATATATACATATATATATACATTGTTTTAACCCAACTTTGGGTCAAATATGGACAAACCCAAATGTTGGGTTAAAATGTAATTAAAAATATTAACCCAATGGCTGAGCTGACCCAAAGTTGAGTTAAAACAACCCAGCAATTTTTAAAGTGTATTTAAAAAATACATATTAATTATTATTAAACTTGGTTTCACTGGATTCACCAGCAGAAAAAAACCCATAAATCTCTAAATTCAATGTAAACAAATCTCAAAATTGTATATGTATATATATATATATATAAATAAACCAAGAGTTTAATTAATAAGTAAACATTTTTTATACATTACAACAACAATAATATATATATATATATATAACATTAGTTAGTTCTATATATAACATTTTTTATTTCTAAATGTCTGTAAATAAATTTGAGTTGAACAAGGTGCCAATTTTATGGAAAGCCACTTGAACATCCAAAATGCCCCTTTAAACTTTAAATACAATAGGCCAACTAATTATACTAATAAAAAGCAGTTTCGTTGTGTGTATACTGCAGTGGATTTCTTAAGCTTTAATCAATCTCTCATTCAGTTTAATGAACGCTCTGAATCAGGGGTCAGTGTTGGACTGGACTGATATCCAGCATGTTCTGCTGTGGTCAGAGAGAGTGTGTGTGTGGTCATTGTTCTCATGAGAAACACTGAAGCTCACGTGCGGTCCGTTTTAAACACAAATACAGCCATGAAGAATAAAAACATGCAACATCTTCAGACGCAAGAAAAGAGCATATGAATGGCAGCCTTTATATCTGAATTATGCATGACGGGATACCATCTGCTGGCTCAAGCGATTGCAATATGTCTAACGTTACTTCAATATGCATGTGTGTTTGTCTGTTACCTTTTTGAGGCACTTGACTGTGATGATAAAATGAAGGTGTCACTCCGTCGCTGGCTTTACGGGTTTTCCTCCACTTGAAAGTTGCAATAAATATCCCCCAAAACACTTAAAATATTCTTGAACATACTTCAGAATGCACTTGAAAATGTTGAGAGCGTCGAGTATCGGTAATGTGGATCCAGCAGCGCTTTAAAACTTGGTTTCTGAGAGGTTTAAACCTTTGGTTCTGGCGACACAAATGTAAGTTCCGCGGGTTTGTTTGCACGTTAAACCTGTCGTCTCAGAATCTCCTCCAAACTGAAGTGAATATCCTCATGTGTGTGTGAAGTTTCCCGCGGTGAAGTTTGTGCAGTTCCTCACATGGTTCTGTCGTTACAAACACAGACGATTTAAAACACGCTGAAACATCATAGCGCCGCTGCTGCCTCTCATTCACACATTCACATACTCTCT
This sequence comes from Pimephales promelas, assembly GCF_988280905.1. Taxonomy (NCBI): domain Eukaryota; kingdom Metazoa; phylum Chordata; class Actinopteri; order Cypriniformes; family Leuciscidae; genus Pimephales; species Pimephales promelas. Next base: position 32,852,634 of record NC_142782.1, on the reverse strand, counting down.
CTCTCTCTCTCTCTCTCTCTCTCTCTCTCTCTCTCTCTCTCTCTCTCTCTCTTTCTCTCTCTCTCTCTCTCTGGAACTTTTATCTCAGTGTTGAATCCAAAGGCTCAAGATAAATATCCATATTTAAATATTTTTTTGCAATGTGAGAGATTACTTTTGTTTCTTTTATTGGAAATTTTCTTTGATAATGTTAATTAAATGTTTACAATGATGTGTTTATAGTTGGCTTTAAATCAGTTTATATTAATAGGAAATATAAAATTGCTTGTAACGTTTGAAGAGGAAGTATAGAAAGAAATGTGCTGCGTTGAAAATGACATTGCATTTTGCTGAACAATTTTGTTTATTTATTTATTTGTTTAATTGATATGGACAAAACAACATATTGGACAAACCAGATACATTTTTGTGTTATAGCAAAATTGCTAATTTAATCATTTATATAATAATAATTAATTAATTAATTAATTAATTTAAATTTGTGTATATTTGAAATTTTGTAAATCTATTGTTTTTTTATGTGATGGTGTTTATGCTCGATATTTTGTAGGTAATATAGGCATGTTAAATCTCTCTCTCTCTCGGATGTTTAGGTTTCTGTTTTAATAAGACACTTTTTATTTATGGATGCAAGTATTCGAAAAACCACACAAGAGCAGATTTTTTTTTTTTTTAGAAAATTTTGTATTAAAACAAGTGCACTGCAGATTTGTAGTGTTTTGTTTGAATCGAGAGTCAGAGTGCTACAAAAATGTTGTCAAATCATACAAATTTCAATATATTTTTAGTATGATTTTTAGCTCCTGTTTATAAATATTTTTGAATTTAAAATGTATTTTTTTGGGGGGGGGGTTATTAAATAAATGTAAAACTGAGTATTTCGACATTATGTATCCAACATGCTATTCAGATGTATTATCTTACACTTTTGATAGCATAGGCTACTGTTGCTGGTCTTATTTTTTTATTTTTTTCTTCCCAAACAAAAGAATTTCAATGCGTTATTTTGACCACGAGTTCATTTATGACCCACACGAGGGCGCAAGTTTACCACCAAAAACAACTACACTAAATGTCATTTTATTATCACTTTCTTTACTGGAAAACTGACAATGTCCAATTCAGAGGTTTTCAAAACCTGCACATTCATGAAAATAATCAGACATCAGTTTAAAACAAATAATTTAATCATAAAGCATTCTCTGTAAAAGCAATCAATAATCACATAAATGGAAATAAGTAAAATCCAGTGGCATGACATTAAGCATAAACATGGAAAGTTTGCAATGATGCCTTCTTCACGTCATACACTTAATGATCTCATTTAAAAAAATGAAACCTTTTTGCTTTTAATTTAAAGGACAGTTTGAATTACAAGTTGGTTAACGTGTCAAAAATAAACCGATTTTGACAGATTTCAGCCCTGGGGCTATCCATCACAATATTTGTAAAATATAAAAACTTCACTGAGGACTAAAAAAATGCATCTGACTTTGACTGAATTTTCTTTTAAATGACCATTTTTATGTTTTTAAAATTTACTCTCAGAGACATTTTTGAAAACAAGGCATTTTAATATCTACTAACAATGTTTTCATTGCCATAAAAGGGATAGTTCACTATAAAATTAATTTTTGGTATGTTTTAGTTAACCTCAAGGGCATCCAAGATGTAGGTGTCTGTTTCCGCAGTAGTTTCAATTTTGATATTTTTAGGTCAAACCGTTCTTGTATGTCAGTCATATAATGCAGGTCTATGGTCACCACCTCAAAGAGCATGCACAGACACGTCCAAATTAAACATGATTTAATGACTCGTAAATGTAAGTACACATTGATGGCCTAAGACATGATCTACTCGTATATATAATTAAATCATGTTTAATTTGGACTTCTCTGTGCATGCTCTTTGAGGTGGTGACCATAGACCTCCATTATATGACTGACAGACAAGAACGGTTTGACCTAAAAATATCAAAATTGAAACTACTGCAGAAACAAACACACCTACATCTTGGATGCCCTTGAGGTAAGATAAAACATACCAAAAATAATTTCAAAAGTGAACTATGCCTTTAAAACATAGGAGCCTGATAAAAATGCTTATTTAAAAGAAAAATGTCTTGATATGAAACAGCATGTTTTGAGTAGGTTTTCCTCAGGCTTTACTTGTTCCAAAGACCTGTAACTCACTACAGTACACTGATAACTGAACCGTGACCTGTTTTCATTACAGAAAAATGGCATAAAATCCATGATGAAATCAGTTTCCTCACACGAAACACACTATTCAAACCACATTCTCAGTCTATGAAAAACAGAAAAGAGCCTGTCAGTCATTGAGACATGGTGGACATCAGCAGCAGGAAGACGAGGCTGACAGGACGTCCCGGACGCTCAGTCGTCAAAGTCAGGGATGTCATCGTAGGAATAGCCGCGGTAACCCTTGGAGGCGTAATAGGCGATGCGCAGGTGGTAAAACCCAGGAAGAAAGACCAGGATTCCAATAATCAGGACAGGGATGGTGCGGTCCCGGTGCTGTGAGTGACAGAAACACAGGGAGGATGAGTTGAAATGTTCATCAGGTTAAACAAGAGCTCATTAATAACCGTCAAAAAGACCTCAAAGCCTGTCATCTGTGGATCAATCTATAGTGCAGTTTTGTATTCTCATTCTGCTCAAATGCTAGTTTTTGTTCAACTGAATGTGGCCTATTTCAGATCATTTGAATGCATCAGTTTATTCTTTTTAATAGATTCTTCACAGAAAATCACACTAATTCCAACCACTCTAAAACAGTAAAAATTAGGGGCGAATCAGTTATTCCCAAATATGAAAGTGGGCCAGATCAGAATTTATTAAAATTTCATATTCAATAATAGGTGGTCTGTCATCTACTGGGTACAAATTCTCATTTTATGCTCAAATATACATTTATATATATTTATACAGGGTTCTCACACACACTCATGAACCACAGGGTTTCCACACCTTGGTCATTAAAGGACCTTTCAAGGACTTTCCACCCTTAAATTCAAGGGGACATTTCAAGTGAAAGTCCGAAAGTCATGGAAACGTACAAAACAAAGTTCCTCACGCTGGAAACGTAACACATAAATGCGCGTAACATAAATCAAGCAAGCTAGTATGTATAGGCTATAAAGTGATGGCAAAACAGCATATTAGCAGATTGAGGGGAATAATATGGAATTTTTTTTTACATAAATAATTATTATTATATTAATAATAATTATATTATTGTAATTGTAAAAAATTATATTAATAATAATTATATTATTGTAATTTTTTCTTGCACAAAATAAATTCAAGCGCTTTCAGGGACCACTATCCATGCATGTTTATTTTCAGAAACTTTCAAGGATTTCTCTATACACACTTTTTTTTTCAAGTGATCTTTTAAATGTGCCCCATTTCAGAGTATTTTGTATTTGAATGCATCGATTTATTCATTTTAATAGATACTTTATAGTGCACAAGTAAGACAAATGGGAAGAAAAAAAGAAATCTGACTGTTCAAACCGTTCTAAAACATCATTTCAAAAATCTGATCTTTCAAAAGGTCAGAATTCATCATAATTGATCAATGTTAGATGTGATTATCAATTGGGGTTTTGTTTTGTATTTATGCACGGACCACGGACATGTCAGAATTTCATTTCTTTTTCCGGATTATTATTATTGATATTGTTGTCTTGACTTGTATGTAATGTATTGTTACATTTATTTTGGCAGAATGGGTTATTGTGGGGGGAAAAGCTTTAACTTTGATTGTATCTGCTTTATGTTAATGCTTTCTGTTAATGCTTTGAAAAAGTTGATAAATAAATGTATAAAAAAAAATAATTCATCATAATTTGAAATGGGATGGATATAAAGTCAGGGATGGATCAACGGAGTTATTTCCAAATATGTGACTTAGATCCGAATTTATTACGTTCATATACAATATACATTTTTTGTTGTCACATTACAGATCCGGGTCACATTTAGTCCATTGCTTCACATTCTACGGCAGTGTGAATGTAGTAGGAAAATAACAAATCCTGTCGGACTGAATGAAATGTTTGTCTTTCACATGAAGCTGTAGTGTGAGCGAGCTGCATTAGCTAAACTAACTGAAGAAATAGGACAGGCCACAGACGGACGGAAATCTGGAGGATTAACCTCCGCATCAGGTGCTGTGTAATCTCAACAGTCTGCCACTCCACACAACACACCTAAGAAGAGCAGTGTGCGCCAAACTGACCCAATATATGCTCACCATTTAACCTACTCAGCTGGAAGACATGTCTCACATTTTGACCGATACATTTCATAATGTCTTTTCAAATCATTTGTTGTGGAAGAACAATTCAAGAAAATTGCTACGGCTTTTGAACACATTTTTACATAAAGAAGCAAAAAAAATATATATAATTTTCAGTAATTGAATTAATTTGAAATTAAGCTAAAATATAGATATTTGTCATAATTGTGCCCAATAAAATGAATAAATCAGTGCATTACAATACAAAATACTCTGAAATAGGCCACTTGAACCAAAAATGTATATATTTGAAAAAAAAAAAAGTTTAATTTGTACGCTTTCCACAATATATTGATCAGTATATGACAGACTTTAAAGTCCTCAGAAAACCATCTATTGACTAATATATATATTTATATTCGATGAAAACCGTACACGAAAATAGGAAATGTTGCCTTCTGAAATACACATTAAAAGATGAAGTTCTAAAATGACTAAAGCTTAAAGTCTTTATGCATAATGCATTATCAAGCTATTCATAATGTACATTCTAATCTAATATCTTTTCATAAATAATTGCAAGCATTGTTAAAATGCATTCTAATATTTATGCCTGAAATGGCTGTTTGTCATGTCTCTTAATCAATCATACATTCTAAAGGTGTAACAATGATTAGAGAAGTATTATAATATATTATAACTGTCATAACTATTCATGAAATCATAAAATGCATTATTACGGTGCATTACAAGGCATAATTGATACATTAAAATACTTTTATAATGCATTATATATGAGGGCTTCAAGTAAAGTGAAAAGTAATGAAAACTAAAAGTATATAAATAAAAGCTGCCTGGAAAACACGACTGACTTTTTCCTTTGCTTCCATAGTGCCATAGTGTGACAATGCAAAAAAAAACCGTTGCTTTACAAATGTGTTCACGCTGCAAATGCTCCTGAGGCTATAGTGGGATTATTTTTGAAAATAAGAAACATAACACAACAGCTCTATGAAATCAAATGAATGAATGCACACTAACAAATGTGAGAAGAACTTTTCCATCTGAATGAGAAGCTAATAATGGAGTAATCTGTAAAGACAGAGTGTGGTACATAATAATGTGGTACACTCACATCAGTAACTTCGAAGTATCCTGCTAACAGGAGGGATCCGATGGTGATCAGTATGGAGCCGATGAGGAACAGAACGGTTGCCAGGGCGATCGCTTTATACGGGACTTTAGGTGGACTCTTCTTAAACTGAGAAAACAAAGAACATTGATCAATATTACGATGCACTCGTGCAGAATTTTCAGAAAACAGTCACATTGCAAGAAAAGCTGCATTTCTGCATTGATTTGTGTGATATACAGTATGTATCATTTATTAAAATAATATTATATTATTATATATGTGATATAATTACGATGATAATATTATTATTTATGCGTGATAAATATTACTCATGTATACATTTAATATTATGTGATAAATACATGCACAGATATGTGAAAAGACATACAGTATTAGTCAAAAGCTTAGAAACATTACTATTTTTTAATGTTTTTGAAAGAAGTCTTTTATGGTCATCAGGGCTGCATTTATTTGACAAAAAAATACTGAAAAAAATATTGTGAAATATGAATTCGGTTTAAAATTACTGCTTTCTATTTTAATATAGATTAAAAAAATGTTTTTCCTGTGATCAAAGCTGAATTTTCAGCATCATTACTACAGTCTTCAATGAATTTTCATAAATCATTTTAATGATGATTTATTATCAATGTTGGATACAATTAATATGTTTGTTACAACCTGTGATACTTTTTTTCAGGATTCTTTGATGGATAAGAACTTAAAAAAAGAACAGCATTTATTTAAAATTTTGTAACAATATACACTACCATTCGAAAGTTTGGGGTCACTAATATTTTGTATTTCTTTTTTTGAAAGAAATTAATAGTTTTATTCAGCAAGGATGTGTTCAAATTTATAAGAAGTGATAATAAAAAATATAATTAATAGAAAATATTTATATTTTGAATAAATGTTCTTTTTAAACCTTTTACTCATAAAAAAATACTGAAAGTAACACAGATAGCAAAAAAATATTAAGCAGCACAACTGTTTCCAACATTGATAATAATCATCATATTAGAATGATTTCCAAAGGATCACGTGACACTGAAGACTGGAGTAATAATGCTGAAAATTCAGTTTTGATAATTTTTAATAATAATAAAAATGTATCTAAATAGAAAACCATGATATTGCACAATATTACATTTCTTCTGTATTTTTTTTTATCTTTTAAAAACATGAAAAATAGTAAAGTTTCCAAACTTTTACTGGCACTGTCCATATACAGACAGACAGAAACGCATGCATATTAATAAATAGGCATGTGTGTAGTATATAAATTATCTATAGATATGTAATATTAAAGTGAATAATGATATATGCATTTAAGGACATTAAAAGCCTCTCTCTCACCTGAAGATCAATGTATCCGTCATCATCACTTGCTAGTTTGGAGTATCTGACTCCATTGTTGATAGTGTTTCGAGCTGGCATCTTCAAAAGCATATTTAATACATAATAAACACACACGAATAAAGCAACAATCAAGCCATAAGCTGTTATCTATTACTAAACTATTAAACCAGTACGAACATTTTTAATGCTAATATGTAGGAGAAAAATACAGAGATATTACAAGTCAACTTATCAACATAATCATGTTTAACTTGCTTGCTAAATTACCTTCGACTTGATTTTGCAGCCTCGGAATAGGATAGAATCGTTTAATGACGACTTCCCTTGTACGAGTGACAAGAAATCTTTATATTTCCGTTTTCAAAGTCATTTTAAGCTTTAGTTTATTAAAAAAGTCATTAATGTCAGTTTGTGACAGTCGCACATGAAATTCTGTTTGTTTATAAACCTAACGCTTCCGGATGTAAAAAACACGCATGCGCCCTCTACTGGTGTTTGCCGGGTTCAAACTACGCATGCGCTTTGAATACGTTCCCAAGACAAAACCACAAGAGGGAGCTCTATCATATTGATGACCACCTGACTTTGGTAAAGGAGTTTTATAAAATATAAATAATATATTTGGATGAAGGATTTGGGGATTATTGTTAAAATCAGAATATCTTGTAAAAAGGTCTTATAAGACGTAAAAGTAGATTGTGTACATTGTGAACACATCATCAAATAAAAACGCTTACAATTACTCATTTAAATTTGTCCAAAGTGTCAGGGGAAAAAACAAAAACAAACAAACAAACAAACAAAAAGCTTATGGTTAGTATTTATACCAAAAGGCACAGGATTTTGGCTTAGGTGTGATTTCTCCAAAGAAACTTCTGAAAGAAATTATGTTAAAGTTTACTCTTGAAACTATGCCACCACACATATTTTCATAAATATTGTAAATAAAAATATTATTTAAATTATATTCTACATAATATTACAAAATGCAGTCAATTTGTTTCTTTCTTTTTTTTTTTTTTTTTTCAAAATATTACAGGTGTTCAATTTAAGTGAAATATTGAAACCAGCATGTTAGGTCACACATTTTCACACATGAATGTAAACAAACATGTCTCTGAATGCTGCAAATCACTAGCCTATAGAAACAGAAACAGTTCATCATCACTTCATGATGAACAGCCTGGCTTAACAGAAATGATGCAAGACAATAGATGCGTCTATTTTTTTCCCCTGTTTCCGGATGTTTGTTAAACTGTGTTGAAGGTTAACAGTGACAATGAGCAGTAAGCAGAGAAATGACTCAGCGGCGACTCAGCGACGTTGCATGTTTATTGCTGGGAGACTGTTTAGATAGCAACAGTTACTGTTCAATCTGATCTGTTTATTTATGTCTATTTATCTTCCTCTGTCTGTCTTCTGTCTTCAGGGAGAAAGTTTAGAGAAAAACAGTGTAACAAATAAATAAACAAAATTAAACAACAAATAAACTGATTAAAATAATTAAATTATAAAAGAAATGATAAATAAATGCACTGTAATCACAACATATTTTCTTTTGTCAAATCAACAATAATTTATTTAGTTCAGATAACATATAATTTTGAGTTTCTGATGATTAAATTAATCTCCTTCATTGTATTAACTAACTTTTTTCCAGTTCAATGAACTTAAAATTAAGGCAACCGGGTTACTTACTTTTTTAAGTTAAACCAACAATATTTTTTTACAGTGTATTATAAAAATAAACAGTAAATAAACTGATTAAAATAAATACATTATAAAATAAATTATAAATAAATATTATTATGAATAAAATAAACAGTAAATAAACTGATTAAAATAAATATATTATAAAACAAACTTTAAATAAATATTATTAAAAGTAACATGGTAAATAAACTGATTAAAATAAATCAATTATAAAAATATATAAATAAATATTATACAAAAATAAAACTAAACAGTAAATCAAAATTATTAAAAAATAAATTATAAAACAAATTATAAATACATATTATTAAAAATAAAACAAACAGTAAATAAATTGATTAAAATAAATGTATTATAAAACATACTATAAATAAATATTATTAAAAATAAAACTAAACAGTAAATAAACTGATTAAAATAAATTAATTATAAAAAAATTATAAATAAATATTATAAAAAAAATAAAACTAAATAGTAAATTAAAATGATTAAAAAATTAATTATAAATAAATATTATTAAAAAAACGATTAATATAAATAAATACATCTCTTACAGTATAGTTCCATACGGGTAATACAAATTAAACTCAATATTAGGCTATCTAAATAATTTTCTATTTACCTTCTTAACAATATAAGTTGGCGCTTTATATATGAATTAATGCAGAGATGGAGGATCATATTTGGAGGTCCATAAATATAGTCACTCAAATTTGCACTCTAATTATCAAAAATAATGATACACTTACAATAATAGAATGCAACAAACTTTGAAACTTTGAAAAAGCAAAATGCATGTCAAATGTAAAGAGAAAATGCGTTAATGACGTGAAAGGCTGTGCATCCGCTAAAACTTGTGTGCAGAATATGACTGATGACCATAGAGTGTTTTGTACTGAATTATTGGCTGCCAAGAACATGAACACATTAAAATTTTTACTATTGCTATACAAAACTATTTGAGAGCCACCAGTCTAGACAGTGAGGGATAAAGGTTGATCCAACACATTTTACAGCTTCTATCCTCTTGTTTTGTCCTCTTTTAGATGGATTAAGAGGATTGGTTCCAGGACAGAGATGTACAGCTCCTCTTAGACCATTTCATAACACATAACATCAGCAATGAGTTTGGTAATGGCCCACTCAGCATTAATTACGCCATGTAGCGGCGGGCTTCACCCCAGCATCACCCTGAAACGCTCCACTGCACCAGGGTAAAAAAAAGGTTTCACAACAGTCAATATATGGATTGTGCTGTGGATGGTGGTCTTATTTAAAGTCTGGGAGGGGTGGTGGAGTTGTATCGATTCGGACGCTGGACCACTGATCCATCACATCTTTGACTGTGGGCGCTGTCTGTGGTCTGGGCTTTTCTTTCCAGTCTATTGTCTTGACCGTGTTTAACGGATCAGCGAGTGTCTGCTTAACGTTTCGAGTCAGAGTGTTGAATTCACATTGATCAGGCAAAGCTAGGAAGGAAATCCAAAGCACTACAGTAATTAAACCTAATTATAAAACAGCTATTTTTGGATCTGGATGCTCGTTCAAAACCACCTCAAAACACTTTCTGACATTTTAAAAAGTCGTGAATCAATGTATTAAGGCATTGAAACTGAAACGCGCTGCATGGTCTCTCAATATAGGAGTAGAAGCGCTGGTTCAGATTTTGTTATTTGTTGTTTAAACGCACCTATATATACATACACATACATATATCGCCCCCACCGGCAAATCGCACCTTGCTTTGCTTGGTTAACATTATGTTTTTAAAAAAACTCTATATGGAACCCCATAAAGTTTTATTTTCTATTTTTTTTTTTTTTTTTTGTAAATTCAGTCAGTCTGTTGGATGCTACTTTTACAAAATTATGTTTTAATTTTGCTAAATGTCCCTTTGCGCCACCTGGTGGTCATTTCGCGAATTTTATTTTTTATTTTAATTTTATTTTCGGCTGGTTTATTTTTGCCGCGGCGTAAGTGTCATTCTGGTTGTCCACCTATATGTTCCAGGCTGCCAAAATAATGATATTCATTGTTGTTTTCTTTTATTGCTTTATATATATAAAGTCTTATCATAACTAATTACACACAGTCTGTCTGCTCCATTTCATTTGCACGCTGAATGGGAATGAAAACAGCATTCAGAGTAAGTAATGAATATTTGGCAGTGCTCTGTAAGGTCATATTTTCTCAGGTTATTGGCTGCAGAAGTGAGGGCATGACTCAATATATATAGTGACAGTGATTTAATTTTAAAGAGTTTGTGTCATAATTTAGAGAATATCTGCATAAATACGTGCAGTGAAAGATGACTAGCTGCCTGTAAATATTGTTTAAAAAACATTATGCAGAGGCATATTTGGGCAGGCGGACCACACAAAGAAATGTCAGAATGTCATTTGTGAATGTGATAAAGCAAATTTTGTTTATTGCAAAGAAAGATAGTAAAGAAGAATATATTTTGTGACTGTTTGCTTTTGGTTTGAGGAACATGACGGTAGCTAATGTGTGAACTTTGTGAATGGATTACATCCACTTAAAATCACCAAAAGTTAATTTAAAGACATTGAGACTTCAAAAACAGTGTAAATGTAGAATAGTAAATAGAAAGCAAAGCACCCACCCACCCATCCATTAAATCAACCGATCCATCCATCCATCTATCCACCCATCCATCCATAATCCACCCATCCATCCATAATCCACTCATCCACCCACCCACCCACCCACCCACCCACCCACCCACCCATCAATCCACAATCCACCCATCCATCCATCCACCCACCATCTACAATCCACCCACCCATCAATCAACAATCCACCCATCCATCCATCCACCCACCATCTACAATCCACCCACCCACCCATCAGTCAACCATCTATCATCCACCCACCCACCCACCCATCAATCAGTCCACCCACCAGTCATCCATTCATCATTCACCCATCTATCCATCCATCCGCCCATCATCCACCCATCCATCCATCCATCCATCCATCTATCGATCCATCCATCATTCAATCCATCCATCAATCAATAAATCAATCCTTCCATCCATCATCCACCCGCCCATCATCCATCCATCCATCCATCCATCCATCATCCACCCACCCACCCATCATCCATCCACCTATCCATCCATCATTCAATCCATCCATCCATCCATCAATCAATAAATCAATCCATCCATCCATGAATGCGTGTGCATGTGTGTATTTGCCCAATAATAACCTGCATGTGTCCTGTGCTCTTGGTAGGTGGGGTAAAAAGCAATAAAATCAACAGCAAAAAGTTAATCTCCAGGTCCACAACTTCCTGTTGTTGAATAATTGATGAACTCTGAACTGATGAAGGGAAACTGTCGGAGTCCCACACCCACCTACTGGATCACTGAGACAGCCTGAGAATATTAGCCTGTCAATATCGACACTCACCAGTAGGACAACAGTGCTAAACTCAATTAGAAATCATTGACAGGAAAGATATAGAAATGCTCTGCCTTAAATACAACTTAAGCTCATTCATTCGGATTAAACATTAATAAAAATCCAATTTGTTTGAAAGAAGTCACCAAGGATGCATTTACTTGATCAACAATACAGTAAAATCTGTAATATTGTTAACGGTTTTCCATTGTAATATTTTGTAAAATATAATTTATTCCTGTGATCAAAACTGAATTTTCAGCATTATCAGTGTCACATGATCCTTCTGAAATCATTCTAATATGCTGATTTGCTTCTATTCCACATTTTTCAATGCAAAAACGTGTTGTATGAACCAGGCCTTTTGATTTTCATCCCCCAGACAAACACGAGACCCAAAGATCACCAGGAGTTGAGGGTGCATATGCTCATTAGACTTGGGCTAGTTAGCAAACACATAGCAACACCCTAGAAACCACCCACAAAATTATAATATCACGGCAATATCATGCGATCATTATCATGTAGACAAACGCCATTCACTCATTTTTTTTTTTTTAAATGTAGAAACGAAGTATTCTGCTGTAATTGATGTCATAGTTTCGAGTGGTGTTGGTGATATTTTTAGTCTGTAATCGAAGAGCATGTACGGCCCACATCAGCAGGGAACCCACACCAATTTCATGAATTTAATTGGTTGTTAGAGCAAAAGCATGTAACCTGAGTGCAATTCCTCCAGAGGTTGGAAAAGACGCAGTTAAGGATAGTTTTAAAACATGATTTTCATCTTTAGCTTTGTGGTGCAAGACAGATTGTCATCACACGAGATGCTATACTGCATTATAATGAGGCAGCGTTGTTGCGTGCTATCTTGTCTCGCTGATAAAAGCGATTCAGAGGTACAGGAGGGCAGACTGTTGTTTTTGTAAAGTATTTCATAATTGATGGGCTGCTTTGATTTGATTTAGCCTGATGGATTTATCTGAAGTAATTAGGGAGAGCACAGTTTAAAAGCAGCAGACGTCGACCGCCTGAGTACTTTGATATTTCACGCAAAAAGAAGTAAACGAACATAAACAGACGCACACACACATTCCCACAGGGGGCTTAACTGTATATGAGACAGAAAAAAAAATAAGAAAATTAAATTTTTCAATTCATGTAAACTTCCTGATATGAGACACATAGTAAAAAATGCCTCATTAAAGATTCCCATAAAAAAATATAATAAAACAAAAAAAAAACAAAAAAAAAAAACACTGTTGTTTTCTGCTAAAGTCTCCTGCTTCTAAGATGTTTCTCCCAAGAACAATACCTTGTTATTTTACACATGTCTATTGTAAAGACAGTATTTAAAGACATAGCCAATAAGGACACCTGTCAACAAGTGCACTGTAAAAAAATATTTTCAAGATTTGTTATCACAACATATTTTCTTTTGTCAAATCAACTTTATAATAATTTATTTAGTTGAGATAACTTATTATTTTGAGTTTCTGATGATTAAATTAATCTCCTTCATTGTATTAACTCACTTTTTCCAGTTCAATGAACTTAAAATTAAGGCAACCCAGGTTACTTACTTTAAGTTAAACCAACAATATATTTTTTACAGTGTAGTACCCACAACATTTTTTCTTTTGTCAAATCAACTTAAATAATTTATTTAGTTCAGATAACATATAATTTTGAGTTTCTGATGATTAAATCATTCTCCTTCATTGTATTAACGTTTTCCAGTTCAAAATTAAGGCAACCAGGTTACTTACTTTTTTAAGTTAAACCATCAATATTTTTTTACAGTGTGGCTCCTGTGTCTGGATAACTGAAATGATCTCGGTGTGCCACACAATATTTAAGTGTCAGAAATTCAGCATGATCATCTCACAGTGCGTTTGATATGACCTGCTACCTCCACTGACTAGTCAATAAAATAAAAATTAATCCAACAAGGAAGAAAAGGAATAGTCCAATAAAGTCGTTATTTTTGTTAGTTTTTTTTTTCGCACAAAAAGTATTCTCGTCGCTTGATAAACTTATACTTGAGCCACTGTTGTCACACGGAACATTTAAACATTTTCTTCAATGAATTTCCGGGCCGTCAACGTTCATTCCCGTAGGCAGCCTATGTTGCAGAGATCCACCTCTCAAATTGAATCAAAAATATCTTCATTTGTGCTCTGAAGACGAATGAAGGTCTTACGGGGTTGGTACAGCATGGGGGTGAGTAATTAATAACTTCATTTTCATTTTTGAGTGAACTATCCCTTTAAATCCAAAAAGTCACTTTTTTCTTTTGGCTAGGCAGTGTATGTTTCAATGCAAAACGTATTTTAGGGTTAAAAAATAGTAACCTATTGTCATCATTTTGATAGCTGCAATCTCTCTCTCTCTTTCTCTATGTGTGTGTGGTATATAAGTTTACACAGCTGTGACTTTGAACTCCAATTTTCATCTCTGTCTTTAAGCTGCTGCCCTGCAGGTCACACACAGTATTTCTCAGAGCTCATGTTCCTGCTCTTCTCATTTACTGGGTTCACTGCATCATTTTGAATTATATTCAAAGTTTCTAGGTGTATTTTTAATGTTAAAATACTTTCTTTCTTTCCAGTTTAACAAACAAATACACTGGTAGTCTGACCTTGCAGAGTGAAAGCCAGTGACTGTGATGCTTTAACCATTGATCTGTTTGTTTGAGTGGGCCGACATGGTGACTTCTGCCACAACTAAAGGTGAAGTTTGGGGCGGGACTGTCTGTTTTCCTGCCCATTGGTGGATTGGGACAGGGTAAAAGTGAAAAGATTTTGGCGATGATCATTACAATGTGCATTGGATGGTATTATGCAACATCTCATGCAGTGTTCACTCGTGAACCACAGCTAAGACTAATTTACCGGACCAAAAGGAAGCAGTTTGCAGTTGGAAAAGTCTCCAACCCTTCCGAGTCCAAAGTTTCTGTTTTTATCTGCCAGATGGGTTTATTGATCATTTGAGGAATACAGCTGTATTTTGAGGATGTACACAGTGATATCGGTCAGAGGTGTGTGTTTGTGTGTTGTTCTGCTGATGAAAGCTATAATTGGCTCTCTGAGGTACAAAGAATGTTTCTGGACATTACACACTCTAATTCACTCAACTAGGGCTCTCTCTCAAACACCGCAACACTTAATCTAATCTGATCTGTTCCCCTCTGAGCCATAAACTAGTGATTCAACTAAATTCATGGAAATTAGGGAAGCCCGGGGCTAGTTGTCGCATAGAGAAGTCAGGGCAAGGGCAATATTTCTGGAAAATATTCGATATTTTGTTTTATTTTAACGCATTTATTTAAAATAACACTTGGATATCTTTTGTAGATTATAATTGTGCAGTTTCATAAAATGTTATGGACTTCATAATTGTTTTGCATACACAATTTAAAGGGTGATTAGCGATTAAATAGCCTTTAATGCAATTTAAATTAATATCCTTATTTTATTTTGGGTGAAAAATGTATTAAAATATAAATATATTGTGTCTTGTTTTTAATTTAGCTAGTAATTTGTAAGCGGCCCAACGTCCGTCACAATTTCATATTACAAATATGAAAGCAGGTTCTTGTTCTTGTTCCACCAGTGGTGGTTGAGAGATCCCGACATGATTGTAAAGAACTTTGGTTGATCTATTCTATTCTATTCTATATGGTTGAGGAGAGATCCCAACATGACTGTAAAGAACTTTGGGTGTTCTATTCTATTCTATTCTTTTCTAGATGGTTGAGGAGAGATCCCGACATGATTGTAAAGAACTTTGGTTGATCTATTCTATTCTATTCTATATGGTTGAGGAGAGATCCCAACATGACTGTAAAGAACTTTGGGTGTTCTATTCTATTCTATACTAGATGGTGGAGGACAGATCCTGACATGATTGTAAAGAACTTTGGGTGTTCTATTGTATTCTATTCTATTCCATTCTATTCTATTCTATTCTAGATGGTTGAGGAGAGATCCCAACATGATTGTAAAGAACTTTTGGTATTCTATTCTATTCTATATGGTTGAGGAGAGATCCCAACATGATTGTAAAGAACTTTGGGTGTTCTATTCTATTCTAAAGAACTTTGGGTGTTCTATTCTATTCTATTCTATTCTAGATGGTTGAGGAGAGATCCCGACATGATTGTAAAGAACTTTGGGTGTTCTATTCTATTCTATTCTATTCTAGATGGTTGAGGACAGATCCTGACATGATTGTAAAGAATTTTGGGTGTTCTATTCTATTCTATTCTATTCTAGATGGTTGAGGACAGATCCTGACATGATTGTAAAGAACTTTGGGTGTTCTATTCTATTCTATTCTATTCTAGATGGTTGAGGACAGATCCTGACATGATTGTAAAGAACTTTGGGTGTTCTATTCTATTCTATTCGGTTGAGGAGAGATCCCGACATGATTGTAAAGAACTTTGGGTGTTCTATTCTATTCTATTCTATTCTATTCTATTCTAGATGGTTGAGGACAGATCCTGACATGATTGTAAAGAACTTTGGGTGTTCTATTCTATTCTATTCTATTCTAGATGGTTGAGGAGAGATCCCGACATGATTGTAAAGAACTTTGGGTGTTCTATTCTATTCTATTCTATTCTAGATGGTTGAGGACAGATCCTGACATGATTGTAAAGAACTTTGGGTGTTCTATTCTATTCTATTCTAGATGGTTGAGGACAGATCCTGACATGATTGTAAAGAACTTTGGGTGTTCTATTCTATTCTATTCTATTCTATTCTAGATGGTTGAGGACAGATCCTGACATGATTGTAAAGAACTTTGGGTGTTCTATTCTATTCTATTCGGTTGAGGAGAGATCCCGACATGATTGTAAAGAACTTTGGGTGTTCTATTCTATTCTATTCTATTCTATTCTATTCTATTCTATTCTATTCTATTCTAGATGGTTGAGGACAGATCCTGACATGATTGTAAAGAACTTTGGGTGTTCTATTGTATTGTATTGTATTCTACTCTGGATGGTTGAGGAGAGATCCTGAGATGATTGTAAAGAACTTTGGGTGTTCTATTCTATTCTATTCTATTCTATTCTATTCTATTCTATTCTATTCTATTCTATTCTATTCTATTCTATTCTACTCTACTATATTCATAGAAAAGGCTTAAGCCTATAACTAAAATGCATGTTTTAACTAAAAAAACTTGCACTTTCATATCTTTAAATATGTGATTGTTTTGTTTCAAGATGCACACCAGTAATGTTTTTTTTTTTAAGACACGTTTATAAAAGCTATTAAATGTCCCAATTAAACTGATTCCTAATCCTGTCTTTATGTAAGCCCTGTCTGTGAAACCAGGTCATTGTGTGGCAATACCTAATTATTATTCTGACAGCTAACTCCGGCCTCAAATATTATGACGTATTCTGGTTTGAGATAGCAGTTTTGCTGCAAGACAATGTTAAATGTATGTTTATCCAGACAATTGACTGTTGAAAGGGGCTCATTTGTGAGTGTACTGTAACTCTGAGTCAGAATGTTTTGTCTGCATGTGAAGGACCACCACAGGAAACATCTCCACGACAGAGGAGAATTCATAAATTTGCTCAGCAGCATTTTGACTTTGCATGCTTTTCCATTCATTAACTTTTAACAGTCAAATAACCCTGAAATTGATTTCCATTTCTCTGGGAACCCTTTGAAGTTTTTGCCTCAGCCGATTCTTGCGTGAAGACACTTCAACCTCATATAATTGCTCATCTGACAAGCATCTCAGGAGTGGATATTCTGGCGCATGCTCATGTTGCCTTTCTGCTTGCATTCTACACCAAGTACTGTCAATGAAAATGAAAATGTCAGTGAGAATCTCGCTGATTTTTTTCACTTGGCAAGATGCATGTATTCTGTAGGGCTTCGTAAAGTAAGCAATCCCGAAGCGGAGACGCGCCCGAAAGACCAGGCCTCAATCTGCAGAGGTCACAGTTTCATTATTACAACACTGAAGGCAAAGTAAAGGTCCATTGTCGGTTCATCCCAGTGATCCATGCTATTTCACTACGTTTTGGAGAAAATGTCACTACTTCTTCAGTATCTCAATGCAGAGGAGGAATAATTAAAGGGTTAGTTCACCCAAAAATGAAAATTAAGTCATTAATTACTCACCCCCATGCTGTACCAACCCCGTAAGACCTTCGTTCGTCTTCGGAACACAAATGAAGATATTTTTGATTAAATTTGAGAGCTGTATAACTACCACATTGGCTCCTAAGGGACTGCCTCTTGACGGCCCAGAAAGTCAATGAAGAAAATGTTTAAATATCCCAAGTGACTACCGTGGCTCAACTATATGTTTATCAAGCGACGCGAATACTTTTTGTGCGAAAAAACAAACAAAAATAACGAGTTTATTCGACTATTTCTTTTCTTCCTTGTAGGCCAGAACGAGACTTCCTAGATTTCCACGACGCATGCGCGAGAATTGCGATCTGAAGTAGTGTAAGCTGGTGTGAGCAGATCGCAATTCTCGCGCATGCGTCGTGGAAATCTAGGAAGTCTCGTTTCTGGCCTACAAGGAAGAAAAGGAATAGTCGAATAAACTCGTTATTTTTGTTTGTTTTTTCGCACAAAAAGTATTCGCGTCGCTTGATAAACATATAGTTGAGCCACGGAAGTCACTTGGGATATTTAAACATTTTCTTCATTGACTTTTTGGGCCGTCAAGAGGCAGTCCCTTAGGAGCCAATGTGGTAGTTATACAGCTCTCAAATTTAATCAAAAATATCTTCATTTGTGTTCCGAAGACGAACGAAGGTCTTACGGGGTTGGTACAGCATGGGGGTGAGTAATTAATGACTTAATTTTCATTTTTGGGTGAACTAACCCTTTAAATAAAAATTAATCAAAAATAATTTGTTCACACAAAGCTATATAGTGCAAGGACTTTTTTAAATCTGTTTATTGTCTGAAACGACCTGAGAACGACCCGTCAAATGATACGATTTTTATCTTTTGCCTGAACTATTCCTTTAATAATCTCTTCAAATCTTATTTCCACGCTTGCTGGTGACACCGGTCCTCATGTTGGAAATCCAGACCCCTTGACGTTTGTTTATTCAAATCCCTCATTCATTCTTGCCATATTTTCCTCGACTGCAGGATGAGTCGCGCCACCCTTGATGGATATCCATGCGGATTGGGACGTGTGGGTGGGGGCATCGATTGTACCGCGGGCCCCCGACTGCAATCGTTTTCTTAAGATGCATGTCGCCCTCCCTTTCCTCTCATATCTAAACCTATTCCTGAGGAGTGATTTAGGAGATAAATACAACCTAAGAGTTGTCATGGTGATTTAGATTTGGGAGGTGGCGATAAGACGGCGCTTCTGAGGCAGAGGAGGGCGCAGACAAAGACAAAGAGGAGGGTGAGAGACACCGAGTGTAAGAACACGGGATACCGCTGCTGGAGGGCATGATAATGTGTAGAAACCCACTTGATTAGTTTGTAAAACGAAACTGCGAGACAAATGGTGATAGCACATTATAGGTCTAGAGTGAGAATGGGTTTGTGTGTGCGGAGTGTGGGAACGACTTGACATGAAGAAAAGGGTTGGATAAACAGAAGCCGTCTAAGAATGTGCTTTTGAATAAGTCCCGTCGACTTTAGTGGCGTATTTATTAGAAAGACGCATTTAAAAATGCCCTTCCTTTACCCGAGAGTGAAGCGCTCAACTACAACGAATAAATGTGTGGATCCCTGATAAGATTCATCAACAATAGAGCGAAAGACACCTGAGATCAAGAGCGTATGCGCTCATTCAGATAGATTATACATCTTCAAAGATTGACAATCATAATGTAAACCGTCTCAAGGGCAGTCGATGAATCACTAAGAGAAAGACAAATATAGCCTTGAACCAAACCCTGCAAAAGCCAAACCCAATAGACTAATGAACACAAGCCTGTCAATCCAATCATAGCCTGACCTGAGCTTTAGGAAGACTGACTCGGGTCCCCCGGGATTGACTGTGATAAAGGCAGGCGAAATAATATGAAGAAAAAGAAAACACATATAGAGGGTCGGTTCCAAAACCGACTGCCTTGGAGTCAAAGGGAATGTCACTTATTGCTTGTTATGCAACTCATTATGCAGACTTTATGGAAAGTATAGCTTGAAGGGATGGTTCAAACCAAAATGAAAATTCTGTCATTAATTACTCGCCCTCATGTCCTTCAAAATCCATAAGATTTTCATTCATCTCCGCAAGTCAAATAAGATCTTTTTAATAAAATCTGAGTGCTTTCGGTCCCTCCATTGACATACGCAACTTTGACGCTTCAAAATGTTCATAAAGAGATCGTAAAACTAATATAGATCGAGCGGTTTAGTCCAAATTTTCTGAAGAGACACAATCACTTTATATGAGATTGAATTTAGGCTTTTATTCACATATGAACATTCATCCACTCACACGTAAGTTGTGGTAAATGGAAACTCAAGCATGTTCACTTGATGCGCGAGAACCAATGAGGTTCATTCTCGTGTTACGCGGCACGTTTGAGCTTCAGCGAGAACCAATGAGGTTCATTCTCATGTTACACGGCACGTTTGAGCTTCTGCGAGAACCAATGAGGTTCATTCTCATGTTACACGGTACGTTTGAGCTTCTGCGAGAACCAATGAGGTTCATTCTCGTGTTACGCGGCACGTTTGAGCTTAAGCAAGAACCAATGAGGTTCAATCTCGTGGTAAGCATCACTTTTGAGCTTCAGCGAGAACCAATGAGGTTCAATCTCGTGTTACGCGGCACGTTTGAGCTTAAGCAAGAACCAATGAGGTTCAATCTCGTGGTAAGCATCACTTTTGAGCTTCAGCGAGAACCAATGAGGTTCATTCTCGTGTTACGCGGCACATTTGAGCTTCAGCGAGAACCAATGAGGTTCAATCTCGTGGTAAGCATCACTTTTGAGCTTCAGCGAGAACCAATGAGGTTCAATCTCGTGGTAAGCATCACTTTTGAGCTTCAGCGAGAATCAATGAGGTTCATTTTCATGTTACACGGCACGTTTGAGCTTCTGCGAGAACCAATGAGGTTCATTCTCGTATTACGAACATTCCAATTTTCACAAAAAGTATCAATATTTTTTTGGAATTCTCATGTGGCCAATGGAAAACAAAATGCACTGTTTGTTATAGCAACGGCCCACGACGGCAACACCAAGTAACACAAGTTCTATCAATTTATAAAAATATTTTATTATACATGAATCATTTTTCAGTATTTACTGAAATATACAGTATTTAGAATAATTTCTCTTGATTCTAGCTGCCATCTTGGATGGATTTCATTTATCGCAATGCATTTTTGCCCTTTTGTTGAAGGATGTGTATTGTTTCCTTACAATTTGTCCAGGATGAGACTTAGAAGGCAATGGGAACAGCCTTCATGCCCGGAGCGCACCTGTGATTGAGACAGCTCTCTTGTTCTTAGAACAGAGCTTTATAGTGACTGATGGAGTGGGTGGACAGTTACCAGCATCTGTGTGGCTCAGGTAACCACTGCTTTTCTCTCACAGTGATGAATATTTCAGAATGATTGTCTGGTTGTGCATAAACATACTTATCGTTTCACTGAGTGATTCTTGTACACTGATACGTCTGCTGACTTCTATTTATTGTTACTAGTGCTACTTATTTTAGCAATAGTAAAATGGAGGAACTTTATAAATCTAAATCTAGAATCCAAAAATGTACTTTTTTTATAATTGGGTCAGTAAACATGTACCCACAAACGCACAACATACCATTATAGCATTGTGACAGCAATTTTTTTCAGTTTCTTTTAACAAAATAGAAAACTAGCGTGAGCTACAAATGGGTATGCAAAATACACATTCATATCACACCACAAGCACTTTGTTCCAGGAATGCTCCTAAAAGTCAAAGGTTTGGATATAAATGTTTTAACAGACATCAATTATTTATGGGTTTAGAATGCCTTCCTTGAAATATTGATCCGAAAGTCAACATTCAATACAATAAATCTTTGTAGGCGGATTTAGAAATGGTCACATTAATACAGTGACGCTTCCAGTAGTGAGATCGATTTCTAAATGTAGAAATCTTAGTATGTACATTTTCTTTTTAAATGCCAGTCACACAGTCAGTTTGTGTGGGTTTATTCCTAATTTTCGTCTTTTCTAGATGAAAATTAGTTTGAACATAAATGTTTGCACAAAACTTGTCTTTGTAAAGTTGATTTGGAGTGATTTAGGCATTGAAAAGCAACACTATGAATTGAAAACGTTTACAGGTTTACAGATGAGCATCACCACTAAAACAGATGGTTTGAAATTCAGAACTCGTACAAACACTTAGTAACGAACAGTGAATATAAACATTGAAATTCTCTTTCTCTCTCTCTCTCTCTCACACACACACATGATTTTCACATACTGTATATGGGCGACTCTCCAAATAAAGAAAAAAACCATGATGATTTTGTTGCACTTCTATGACATTAAAGCACATTACTCACCAAGTCCTCATTAACTTTATCGAAATGTCATTTTATGTTAGAGTGAAATATGACTCGTGCATTATTAAGTTCTGCGCTTAGGATCACAGTAAGAACAGTTCATGAACCTTGTGGAGGGAGTTTGAACCAACAATGTTTGGGTAACCCTTCTCATGTCTATTTTCACGGAGGCTATTTTTAACCATAAATCGCGTCAGCAGCTGATTCACTCTTCATTTGAGGTGATGTTCCAGTGCTGGCCAATAGCCACGTCCACATCCACGAGCTCCGAACGCAGGAAAGTTTGTGCGTAAAGGAGGCGGCGCGGCGCCATGACTCACTCACTGTCACCTCCTCTGAGAAATACTAATGTCCCGAAGACCCTTGCGCTCAACCGTGCGTGTGGAAACACAGAACTGCACTTGACTCGCTGAACTTGAGCTCTGCAGCTGTTTCCACACAGCGATGACAGCGACGAGCCGGAGACGCGGTGCGCGTCCTTCTACTCAAACACCTCCGGATCGAGTCCTCGCGTTCGCTGACACTCTGCTGAGGTGAGTGCCCATTCAATCGCACAACTGATGGACTGTATTAAACAGGCAATCGTTCTGCATCACACAGTAGGAAGGCTATTTTCCCGTTCACAAACTTCGTGTGATGTAACGGAGGCAGATGTGCGCTGGGGTGAGTCTACAGGTTGCTTCTGATAACTTCACAAATATGCTGCCGCTTTCAGTTCGCGCTCTTGAGATGAGAGATTGAGCGCGTTTGCTTGTTTAACGGATGTATTGGTGCATACTGATGTAATGCATCGATCAGCCGTGTTCCAGAGATTTCTGCATCCTCTCCAGCTGTCAGAATAATTTATGCATGATGGGCAAAATGAAAAGGATACTCTTGTTGTTTTGCAAAAACGTTGTGATCGTAAAGCGGAATTCTTCTCAAAAACAAACTGTTGAATATGAAAATGTGAACTATGGTGGTATGCATGCATATTCTGAAAAGAAGGACACACACACATAAAGGAGCTGTTGCTTTTCATTTAGGGACAATAAGCAGGACAATTATAGCTCAAATCAGAGCAGATGGTTAACGCTTAATTAGATTGTGTTCTAATGCGTTTCGGATTTTATTAATTATTAACAATTCTTGTTTTATAATAAGATATGCTTTTGTTTCAACATTAAGGTTGTCTCACACATTGTGTTTTCATGTTTTATGGGGACTTTCCATCTACACACACACACACGCACGCACACAATTTAAATAAGCCAGTGAAGCAATTAAAAGATGATTACACATGGGAAGAAACTTATATTTCATTATAAGACATTAAAAAAAAAAAAATCAATTGGCAATTACCACCGCACACCTGTGATAGATACGTGCGGAAAAAAGGCCAAATGGGTAGGTCAAAAATAAATTAAAAACAAGGAACTCATGCACACCTTCATCAGGCATTTTGATACTCATTTGATAGTGTGTGTGAGTTCCTTGTTTAAAAAAAAAAAAAAAAAAGTAATTCGCCAAATTTCCATTTCTCTCAGTCAGTCAGCAGAGATATGGCACTGCCCGCGTGCCCTCTTCACCCTCGCGCTTTGAAGCTACATAAACACAGAGCCTGTCTTTTTGAAGCCTGTACATTAGTACGCTTCGACTGGCATTACCTTTCAGCGGCGAAGCCTAAATATTTGCCTCTCTTATGTAAAAGCAGGCAACCGTATCTATTCAGTTCACCAGTGGCATTGGCGATTACAGGAAGAGCGCTGCGGCTCCGGTTATTGCTCTCCCCTGCAGGCCTGTGATAAGTACTAGGCAAAAAAAGACCAATAATTGTGATTTTAATCTCAGTTGGAGTGAGTGTGGAGGGACCACAGAGCTCAAACTCAACGGATCGACTGTTTCCATGATGATGGAGACTCTCGGACCGCCCGCAGGCCGCCCTGATTTCTTCACAATCTGTTAATGAATGATAGAGACTCTTCTGAGGTTATCCTGTCAACATTTGGAGTATCTGCATTATCTGCAGTGACACCCATTTCAGGTCTTTGGGTCTCTACTAATAAGCAGGCGTTTGTTTAGGGAGACATCTGAAATGTGCACTTTTTTTGAAATTGGGGTACTTCTGAAGCATTCATATGCTTGATTTGTGTATGAAATATCTTGAAATGTATGCCATTCGGTCATGTGTCAGAGTGGTCACCGTGATTTTGCATGTTCCAGGATCAAATTTTGTTAAACCTGGAAGAACATTCCTGTTCCAAAAATGTATCTTAACCCTACTCTCAGAAAAAAAGGTACGAAAGGCGTCACTGGGGCGGTACCTTTTCAAAAGGTACACTTTTGTACTTAAAGGGTGCATATTGGTACCTTCATGGTATACTTTTGTACCTAAAGGGTGCATATTGGTAACTTCATGTACCAATATGCACCCTTTAGGTACAAAAGTGTACCTTTTTTAAAAGGTACCGCCCCAGTGACAGATTTTGTACCTTTTAAACTTAAAGGAGTAGTTCACTTTTAAAAAAAACTTTTGCTGATAATTTACTCACCACCATGTCATCCAAGATGTCCATGTCTTTCTTTCTTCAGTCGAAAAGAAATTAAGGTTTTTGATGAAAATATTTCAGGATTTTCTCCATATAATGGATTTCAATGGGGTCCAAACGGTTCAAGGTCCAAATGAGAGTTTCAGTGCAGATTCAAAGGGCTTTAAACGACACCAGACGATGAATAAGGGTCTTATCTAGCGAACCGATCGGTCATTTAATAACTGAATAATAAAGTTTAAGTTTTATAAGCACAAATGTTCGCCTTGCTCTGTTCTGTGATGCGCATTCTTGACTCTCCTGTTCAAACTCGTTCATCAAAATGAACAAATCTTTTTTCGAGTCATGACTCGACGGGTCCTAGACAAGATTTGAAAGCTGCACTGAAACTCTCATTTGGACCTTGAACCGTTTGGACCCCATTGAAGTCCATTATGGAGAAAATCCTGGAATGTTTTCATCAAAAACTTTAATTTCTTTTCGACTGAAGAAAGAAAGACGTGGACATCTTGGATGACATGGGGGAGAATAAATTATCAGCAAAAGTTTTTTTTAAAAGTGAACCACTCCTTTAACATAAGTTATCCCTGGGGAAATGATAGGTGAATAACACAGATGTAGAAGCACCTAAACCAGTCAAAACTTGATATAAACTGTAAACTTGTCCCTCAGATCTGATTGGTTGATTGGATTGTTGTTCCAGGATAAACAAAGATATTGATCATGGAATCAGTGAGGTTTGACTACTGAAAAAAAAAAAAAACAAAAAAAAAAAACAGTAACACAATGAATGAAAAATTCAATTTTATTTTATGTATTTATTTTTTTTACTGTGTAGTCTATGCACGCATTGATCAGTGTTTTGATTGGAGTGATATTGATTAATTTCCTTTTTGGATTTTTTTTTTTTTACTTCCAGCACTTAAACCTTTAAAATATAATACAAAATAATAAAAAATGAATATCAAAATATTATTTGTGTTCTGCAGATTAAAAGAAATGCTTAATACACTAAATGAATATGATCTAACATTGCTGAATCAACCTAAATACATTAATTTATACCAACAAACCTATTATTTATGGGTTAAATCAATAACCTGTCAATAATGGGGCGTAATTTGTGTGTTTGTGTTGTGTGACTTGTGCTTATTTGAGATTTTTTGATGTTGTTCAGCTATGTTGGTCCACTACTGTTGTTTTTACTGTGCTTTATAAATAAATTGCGATGGAGAGAGATTACATTAAAGAATACTCGCTGGTCTCTCTTATATCTCTCAGATTTCTTTTGCTTGCTGAGGCGATGAGCTGTTTTGTCGAATCGATTCGACCATATGGGTGCCAGTCTGGCGAAGCTGAAGGTTTCATCCTGACGTTAGCTAGGATCATCTGCCTGTCAGTTTTATTTACGGTTTGCATGGCGGACCAAAACAACAAGTGCTTCAGTTGCGTCCCTCGCTATAGGTTAAATCTCGAAGTCTTGTCGATGCTCATTAATATGTATAAGTGAACTGATAGCAGCTCAGGAGAGGAGTGTGTAGCGCAGGCAGGAGGGCTGGTGTGCAGTGCAGCATGGCAGCTCAAAGCCATCCAGATGAGGCTCAGAACAGCTGGCCTGTCAGCATGGAGCTCCACTCGACACTCCGGTGAGGCCCAAATGTCAGACACCGGGTGATGTCGTGATGGGGAGATCAGAGGCCGTTGAATGAACGCTGCATTCCACAATCTCATTCCTCAGACTATTATTATCACGCTGAGTCTGGCTAAAAGGAAGGGATTCTGTTTCTCTCGCCTGTGTGGATAATAAGGCAGTTGCATTTAGCCAGAGGAACAGAGGAAATGAATGCCGGCAATGCACAAAGACGAGGAAGGGAGATAATAAGGGGATTTGTGTTAAAAATATACAGTATTTTTTAGGGCAACATGAATTCATTGTTGCGCGTGATTTATCCATGCATTTTTTCTATAGTCTTTCATCAAAATGCACTAACGCTCTCTGACAGTGTTCTGTTGATGTAAGTCCAGGAGGGTGGGAAAAATATAATCAATCTTTTCAGAGCACAACATGCACTGAGAAGTGAAATCCTGATCTTCTTAATGCCTACATCAGCATATGATTTTTCTGTAGGCATAGAATACCTTGATGTGCCAAAAAGTTGCATTGTGGGATGTTGTATCCCACAACGCAATGCGCTTGACTAGAGAGTGAGACCCCATTTACACCTGGTATTAAAATGCGATCTGTATCCAGATAAGTTATCCGGATAATAAAAAAACGCATGTTAATGCAAGGCGTAAATGCGTTGTGATCGGATCTGCCTGACCACATCTGGAGGTAGTCTGGCTCGCATTGTGTCCGGATCTTTACTAGGTGTAAACGCAATCTGGTTGTTGAAACCACATATGTATATTTTACTCCTCCCAAAAATGCTAAAAAATAAACGAGTGAGAGCGTGTTATATAGGCTATATGTCATGTTATAGCCTAGTCAGATGCGACACGCATCACCGCAGATGAGCGTCTATTCAACGTGCAAACATCGCAAATAAAAGTGAAAGTAAGTCAAGTTAACACATCTTCAAGTAAAGAAACGAAATGATCTTACCAGGCCTGTTGCCACTCTCTCTTACTGATGTCTTTGATTTGGAAATTAGCTGATGATCAACAAAATGCAGCTCATATCTGTTGCTTTTGGTGGCGTGCAATCCATTAAATCTGCATATAACGCAGGAGGTGAAGATCGGATTTATATCCGTTTTGCAAAAACGCATTTATGTGGCCAGGTGTAAATGGAATCGGTACTTATTATCCGGATAACTTATCTGGATACAGATCGCATTTTAATACCAGGTGTAAATGGGGTCTGAGGAACAGACCAGAAGTAGAATCCATGATTTTAAACAACTCACTATTTGATCTGAATGCTAAGACTTTGAAATTAATTTTTGGTATGTTTTATCTTACCTCAAGGGCATCCAAGATGTTTGTTTCCGCAGTAGTTTCAATTTTGATATTTTTAGCTCAAACCGTTCGTGTCTGTCAGTCATATAATGCAGGTCTATGGTCACCACCTCAAAGAGCATGCACAGAGAAGTCCAAATTAAACATGATTTAATGACTCGTAAATGTAAGTACACATCGATGGCCTAAGACACGAAACGAGCGGTTTGTGTGAGAAAACAAACAGTATTTATATCGTTTTACCTCTACAGCCACGTCCAAGTGATCTGAGGGCGCGGGCGCTTTGTGGCTGTGCTAACAAGAGGTAAAAACGATATAAATACTGTTTTCTCACACAAACCGCTCGTTTCGTGTCTTAGGCCATCAGTGTGTGCTTAAATTTACGAGTCATTAAATCATGTTTAATTTGGACTTCTCTGTGCATGCTCTTTGAGGTGGTGACCATAGACCTCCATTATATGACTGATAGACAAGAACGGTTTGACCTAAAAATATCAAAATTGAAAAATGCCCTTGAAGCTAAAACATACCAAAAACTAATTTTAAAGTGAACAATCCCTTTAATGGGTTTGCGCTAAAGTGCAATAGTTAAACAGAATACAAAAGTGTTAATCCACAAACCGGTCAAGTGTTGCAGTGTTTGTGTGTTTTCTAAAACGCAGGTCACAGTCGAGAACAGCGGGAGTATTTTCGTGTCCTAACACCTCAGCAGTGTCCAGCCCGCAGCGAGAGTCACCTCTGTGCCTCATTAGGCTGGAAACCAGATCAATATTCTGACTAATGTCGGAAACGCGAGCATCTGAGTAGGAGTGTTAAGCTTGTGTGGATTTCTCCTCAAAGTTAATTGATAGAGTCACAAACGGATGGTAGGCGATCTCATTAGAAGTAATTAGAGTCAGTTTGGAAAAAAATAGCATCGTAATGAAAAAGATCAGTTTAAAATGAAGCACGGTTTATGATCAGTGGTTTGCCGCATGTGTGCACTGTCACAGCTTTGCATAGCTGAATTTATTCTGACATCATTATAAATAGAGATGGCAAAAAATATTAATTTTCCTGTCTGTCCGATTCTGCTCATGCGTTCGGCAGAACACTGGTTATGGTAGAAGAATGGCAGAACAGAACAGAGGATTTTAATTTCTAAAGGTCAGGAAGCCAGAAATCTTTTACAGGAAACAAAGCAATACATCTTTGTCGACAGACCGAAAAAATGAAAGAAAACGGATTTGGTTGTGCAGTGGAGGGATTTTCCTGAATTCAAGAGATATTTGAATGTTATTACATATGTTTTCTTAACTTACTAAGCCTTTTCTGAGTCTTATGGCAAGCAGCAAGAATTGGCTTGATTAAAGTGGGAATTAGAGAGCATGAAAACGCCAAACATAAAAACATTCTCTGATTTTGAGGTAGTCTTTGTTTTTGCCCAGTGGGTGTAGGTTTTTTTCCCCTCATCTGTTAGGTACAAAATAAAATTGTTGCTGTTTCGGTTCGCTCTGAACTGGCCAGAGTCTCACAGGACACAATCTTGTTAAACCCCCATGAAAGGTTGTTTCCTCCATCTGTGGCTTCCTTCGCTCAGAGACAATCTGAAACTCGCTTTTCATTTTCACAGCCTTGTGTTTATGCGTGCGCTCTTGCAAACTAATTTAACTGAAAACTTGTGTGGATTTTAAATATTGATCGAACAAGTTGTTGGAAGCTTATGGTGATGTTGTCCAAGTCATGCAACCATGATGTCATTTTTCATTAAAAAAAAAAAATTACCTCCGGTGATTGTATTTAGGCTTCAAAAAAAGAAGATTATCTTGATGAATCATAAACTTTCCTGGTTTAAAAGCTTATTATCAAAAGGTCAATGGAAAAATACTAATGGCTTTTTATAAGGGAACCAGGTTGATGCTATTGCTAACTTCTGGGTTTGCCTACAAAAATGTGTCACATGCATCTTGGCATATTTTCCAGTTTTTCTCAGGCTGTTTGGTACTTTAAGACTTCTGTAAGAAAATGATCTTTATTATGATTGCACTAATGCACACTTGTTCACGATGGGCCAAGTCACTGAATATTAAAGCAACACCAAGTAACTTTTCCTCAACGGTCACCCTACAGGTTGGAAGTGGAATTTTGCATTACCGCTGTCGTAAATAATTTAGCCGACTGTCGCATGCATGCTCGTTGTTTCGTGAAAGAAACGAAGAAAAACAAAATAATGACTATTGTAACGCTTGGCGTAAAGTAAGTCAAATTTGTAGTTTTCTTATGTCTCATTAGAACTACAGAAATCTTACAATTGGCAATCTTACACATCATAGTTATAGCAGATATAGGACCGCAAAGCCTTTCACCCTGTTATGACTTAAAGTCCCTGTAAAGGCAATCCTACAAAAAAAATTCTAAACACATTTTGGACCCTATTTTAACGATCTGGAACACAAGTGTCAAAGAGCAAGTCATTTTCCCTAATTTTCCCTGTTGCTTTTTTCCCCGCCAGGATAAATGCCTCTGGCGCCTGGCACAAATCTAAAAGGGGTTGGTCTGAAGTACACTCTTAAAAGAAAAGGTTCTATATACGTAGAACCTTAAAAGGTTCTATTAGCGCTACGTATTTGGAACCCCTAAAAGGTTCAATACACTCTTAAAAAAAGGTTCCTCTGGGTTCTATATAGAACCCTGGGGTTCCATACTTGGCCAATAGAACCTTTTACCAAAAAAAAATGGTTCTATATAGAACCATTTTGGAGTTCCATATATGAATCGGGGGATGGAACCATTTCTGGTTCTAAATAGAACCATTTCTTCTAAAGGCCAATTTATACTTCTGCGTAGGGTGCGCGCAGTAGGTGCGGCGTAGTCCCATTGCGCGTACCCTTCGCCGTCGCCTGACGCGCACCTCCTCAAAAATGTAACTACACGTCGCGACGACGCGGACCGCAAGATCGGTGATTGGTCGGCTTGGTATCATCGCATTTCCTCCTACGCATTTCCGCACGTACCTTCTCACGCATTTCCACCACTGTCTATGATTTCCACACGTACCATCTCCTCCGACGTCTTCTCTCATTTCTGCCTTTCAGTTTTAGTAATTTCACTAAAGTGAACTGTTTTTCCACCTCAATAAGCTCCAACTCCAACATGATCAGCTCTCTTTCAATCGCTATTGCTTGTAGTAACCTAGCCGCGAGGAATCTAAACACATTAAAACTCTCCGCC
Organism: Pimephales promelas; assembly: GCF_988280905.1. NCBI lineage: Eukaryota > Metazoa > Chordata > Actinopteri > Cypriniformes > Leuciscidae > Pimephales > Pimephales promelas. The sequence continues at coordinate 32,821,506 of NC_142782.1, read as the reverse complement.
GCCAACTAGCGTTTCGGAGCAGTACTGCAGAGCAACAAGACCTGAACGCAGAAGTATAAATGCTCATAACGGCGTCGCCTACGTGCGTAGCCAACGCCGCACATTACGGCGTACCCTCGACGCAGAAGTATAAATTGGCCTTAAGAGTGTAGCTTCATTATTCATAGGTGTGGTTTGGGCGTAACATGATATAAACCAATAAGAGCGTCATATCACATTCCCTTTAAGAGCGTGATGAACGAGGTGTGCTTGTTCCACGGCGCAATACTATTATAACGGCGCATTTACCAGGCGTGCTTCAGCATCGGTTCACAGCCGAGGAGATCGATGTTCTCGTCAGGGCCGTAAAAGAAAGAGAAGTAACATTGGGGATGGGACAAACACACCCAAATTAGCTTCGGTTAAACATATATAGGGTAAACGTGTAAGCTTCTATTTTTCCCATTGTCATGAACACAACAATGATTTCCCTCGTGTTTTAATAGTTTTCCTTATAATAATGCATCATTTGCAAAAAGTAAAATGCATCTGTGTGGATGAGAGAATCATCTACAGAGGTGTGCGTTGTTCACACTGGCCAAGCATGCATACTTAAAATAGCATCTGAAAGTAGAGGTAGACCGATTAATCGGCTGATTTTTGGCATTTTTTAACCTAATCGGCCTATATCCAAGTATATCAAGCCGATTATTAGGCAGGCGCATCTGTGGCCAGCCTAGTGTTGTCCTGGAACATGTGTTTGACGCACGCTGCCGCTAGAGTCATTTTCCAGCCGAGTGAGCAGCAGACCTAAATATGAATGCGTTATGTTCGGTTACGGTTATGTCCATTTGTCTTGGTCCGTCAACAAACAAAACAAACCAAAAATACATGTTTCAGGACATTTTTTGAAAGGATCAAATGTTTTTGTTGAGAAAGTTTGTCTATGTTAAGTAATTATCATTTCTTTTACATTTTATCTTTCAAATAGAGGTTAAAAATCGGCCAAAATAAATCGGCAGCATTAATCGGCCATAGGCCGACCCGGATTTCAAAAGATCGGTATCGGCATCGGCGTGAAAAAAACCCCATTCGGTCGACCTCTATCTGAAAGTACGCGCAACGCGCCACTATTTTAAGGTAAAAAATCTTACTTAGTGTTGCTTTAAACAGGTGTTAAAACAGTATGTAAATGTGGGTGTTCATATGTTAATGAGCTCATTGTTTAACACATCATGTTGAACTGTCTTTGCAGTTTAGTTTCAATAAAACATCTGGATGGGCTGAAACGAGTGGTTTGCATTGTGAATGTTATGACTGCATACCCTTTTATTCCACTCAAAAAAATGAAATATGTCCCATTTACACTGCTTTGTCAATATACGCTATTTGTCTTGTACTGCCCAGAAAAATGTTATTTGATTTTGTGTTTGACATCATGAATCATTTCAGGAGAAACATACAAATAAAAGCATTTGTTTTGGTGAGGATCTCTCACGGAGAGAAATCCATTTGCAGGTCCTTTATCAGAGAAATATGAATTAATGAATCTATATATCATCCACCGGAACTGGTTCATAATTTTATGCCAAACGATTGCACACTTCATTATAATGCATGAGTAATGGCTTAAAAGTTCTCTGTCTGATAAATGAATCCACTTAATTGATAAAACTTTCTCTCTCTGCTTTTCAGGGTTCAACGGTGTTCAAACCAAATCAGCATGGATACTTACGAGTTACGACCAAATCTATTCTGATTGAAGCTGTTCACCTAAAATTTGGATGACTCACCAAGAACTGCTCTCCAGCTAAAAATACTCCTCGGCACATGCCAAAGTGCTTTTAGCTTTGTCCTTGCTTTCCGCTTGGCGACACCAGCCAGACTTTCAGTGTGAATCTACGAGTGGCCGTCAGAACCATGCGGACGGTTCCCAACCATCGCAGATGTGCACAAACAAGCCTTTCCTCACATTTACAGTGCTTTATGAACGACTTGCAGAGCGTTTTGACACCTTCAAACATCGATGCATCAAACCTGAGGCCTGGAAAACACAATGCCATTCGTGTCATTTTCATTGTTCTGTAAGATGTTGCAGCTGCACATGGTTATGAACATGTCAAAACATCCTTCCAGTTTATGACTTTATGACAAAAGAATCTGATGTTCTCCTCAGCATAATATGTTTAGTTCCCCCTTTGTTTGTTTTTTTACCCACTGCGATTTTCCACGAATCATTAAAAGCTCATCTAGGGCATTGAGAAATGAGACAGCATAAATTTCATCAAGTTCCCTCACAGCTCTACTGGAAATGCTTTGATTTTCTTGTACCGCAGCCAATGCAGTAGTACGGTTTTTTTTGTTGTTTTTTTTTGGAGAGAATCCGATATCAAGGTGCAAACTGAGCTGGGTGCCACGTGGCTCACAATCAGACCACTATTAAATGCCTGGAAGTCTTGAACAGATGGTTCCCCTCAAAGACAACATGACCCCTGAGTCATTCTCCGAGAACTGTACCAACTGCAGCCAAGTCATCGGCCCGGAGCTGAACGTCATGAAAGCCGTGGTTCTGGGAACGGTGTTGGGGGTCTTCATCGTTTTTGGCGTTTTGGGCAACATCCTGGTTATCCTCTCTGTGGCTTGCCACCGTAATCTACGCACGGTTACGCATTACTTCATCGTGAACTTGGCGGTCGCGGACCTTCTGCTAAGCTCCACGGTTCTTCCCTTCTCCACAGTCTTTGAGATGCTGGGTCGTTGGGTCTTCGGACGGACTTTTTGTGATGTCTGGGCGGCCATGGACGTCCTGTGCTGTACGGCGTCCATCATGAGCTTGTGCGTGATCTCGGTGGACCGCTATATTGGCGTTAGCTATCCTTTGCAGTATCCGTCCATCATGACGGAGCGACGGGCGTTGCTTGCACTCATTGTTCTGTGGGCTCTATCAATCACCATCTCCATTGGACCTCTCTTCGGCTGGAAGGAACCGGCGCCAGAGGACGAATCCATATGCAAGATAACCGAGGAACCCGGCTACGCCATCTTCTCCGCATTGGGGTCCTTCTACCTTCCAATGGTGGTGATTCTGTCAATGTATTGCCGCGTGTACGTGGTCGCAAAGAGGGAGACTCGAGGACTGATTAGTGGACAGAAAACGGAAAAGTCTGATCACGCCGCCGAGGCCGTCACCTTGCGGATACACAGAGGGAACGCGACGGTGTCCGAGGACGAGGCTTTGCGCAACCGGACAAACTTCACGCTGCGTCTGCTCAAGTTCTCGCGGGAAAAAAAGGCCGCTAAGACCCTGGGCATCGTTGTTGGATGCTTTATACTTTGTTGGCTGCCGTTTTTCCTGGTTCTTCCGATCAGTAAGTGGCTCATTTTTCACATTTGATTATAGAGAAATACTAGCTCTGACTGATGAAAATCTAAGCGAAAAAGGTTTGACACAAAAATAAAAGATTTTTGCTTATAAAAAAAGAGAGTCCTATCTTTTAGTTAAGGATCTTTCTACAAAATAAACAAATCTTCTTTTTCCCTTTTTCTTACTAAGATTAAACAATGTCACACCAATGACGTTTAAATATTTTTTTTATTTTTTTATTTATTTAACCGGGTGAAAATCTTATTGAGATTAAAAATCTCTTTTACAAGAGAGACCTGCATAAAATACATAAAAGACAAACTTCAACATATATAAAAACAAATAAAAAACAAATGAAAACAAATAAACCATATAATAAATTCAATGTAAATTAGCACCGATTAAACAGCCCATTCCTTCTTCTGAACTTTGACATTGTAAGTATTTTTCCACAGCTTTTGTATTTTTCAAAACACGTTGATAAAATCATTTAAAAAAGTGACCATTTTCTTTAAAAATAATTGATATTATAATTCTTTTGCTTTTAACACACAGTGCGAAACAATATAGAGTGAAATTATTGAATGAGCCATTTTATATGCAATTTGTTCTTCACTATTTGTGAACGTTTCTCACCATATTTTTAGAATGACCGTTAAAAGAGCCATTAGACTGTTTGGCAAAAGCAAAATGTGTATTGTCCGGAAGAATTATGAAATAAGTTTTGCCTGATTGTATTGCCAATTTTAAATTGAGTTATTGAAATATAAGAATGGCAAAGTTTAAAGGGGTGGGTCAGAATTTTAGACATTGGGCCACATTTCCAAATTAGCCTTAGTGTTATTTATCAGTGGAGACACTTTTCACTAATTTTCATCCAGTCGTTCCAGTTACATAGTTCGCTGGTGCTAGGCTAGCGCGAGTCAACGGTAACCATTAAAAACAGTTTTACCCGCTCCACAGTTCACCAAAAGCAAATAAATTATAACGCCAGACTATCAATGTAAATGTCCGTTGAGAGAATAATGTTATAAATCAAACTACCCTTTCGTTATTTTCGTTATTGGGCATTTAAACCATGCCCAATTGGTACTAAAGTGTGCCAAGAAAACATCCCCCACACCATCACACCACCACCACCAGCCTGCACAGTGGTAACAAGGCATGACGGATCCATGTTCTCATTCTGTTTACGCCACATTCGGACTCTACCATCTGATTGAATGTCTCAACAGAAAATCACTCACAGAGACTCATCAGACCAGGCAACATTTTCATAACTTGCAACCATAGTTGGCTAACGATGCTTTCGGGAAACGCACCCCGGATTGATAGGAGTTATAATGAAATAAGATGGCACCAAGTGAACCAACTAACCCCAAAAAGGACTTTGTCAGTGGACAGTGCAGTTTAAATTACTTTAAGATTGAAGATCATTAAAAGAAGAAGTTTCAGATAACTCTGAGCTGAGATTCTCTTTGCATTGTGTGAAATATCTGGTCTGTATGTGTGATTTTTACGCTTTTTCCAGATATGCACAGGGACATTTTTTAGGTTTCCTGTCTGAAATTCAGATGCACTGAGATTTTTCCAAGTGTCAGAAGATGGGAAAATAATTGCCTCAAGTGGGTAAACTGCTGCCATGTGGAGAATGGAGAAGATCAGGAAAATATTTGAGCCTGTATACAGGTTGAAAGAATCAACTCGCTGGTGTTTATTGTGCCAGTGGTTTAAAAGATGTTATTTTAAACCTTCATTTAGATCGTTCTCTCAGACAATAGGGTCATGAGTGTTTACACAATATATTTGCCAACAGAAATGAGTTTCACAGAGAGTCAGAAGGATCAGTAATTGAGCTTCTCGGGTTCCCCAGATATGAATTTTAGCAGTTATTATATTTCCCACCCCTGCAATAGGGCTCTTGTGAGACCTTTCGGTTCAAGGTCAGTCCGAGTTAAACCACAAAATAATGTCGGTTAGGAAAAAAAACAAAACAACAACGAATCCAGTAAATGGTATTATTGGAAAGCCAATGCAAACAAATAAGCATAGTTTTATGAATCTGTGGTAAACATGGGAGTCTGTTAAAGAAACAAAAATGGATATCGATTTGTAAGAAACACGATTCTGAAATGCTTGCTAATTAACTGGCACTAAATTGCATATAATAGAGTGTTTAATAAAGCTCAGGGGATTCAATGACCTTATCATCAGCATGACTCAGTCTGCGCTCAACCACATTTGTAGTAGCAGTGAAATCTAACACACTGTGTTCAATAGGAAAGTTGTTCGTTTAATGTTACGGTGATCGATGCGACTCATGTAGCATCTCACGGTGAAGCAGAGAGACATTCTGCATTCGTGATGAAGTCGCAGTTTAATCCGTGATAATTAAAAACAACGAGTTAATTGTTTTCCCAGTAAAGTAATTTTATGCTATTTTCATCACAGAACCCACTGGACGCCCCGGGGAGAAAGATTTCATATGCTCTGAGGTGAAAACATAGTATATTATCAGGGGGATTTTGCTGACAAACGTGGGTATTAGGATGACGGATTCGCCCTTCGGGCAGACATTCTTCCTTTTAAATCTTCTCTCGATGCTTCCTATACAGTAGCAGCAGGGAAGAGAAAATTATTTTTATGCCTGGCTGCGTCTCAAGAGCATCCACTACATTAAAGTCAGTGTGATAATACTGCATGAACACAGTGACTTATATTATTATTGCGCATGCACAATAGTTATGGATTGTTCTGAAGGGTTAGGAGAAAAACCAAGCAACCACAAAGCATCAAAACACTGTGTTTTGCACGGGTGAACACTCATTTTTAGGGCCTGAGCACTGGTGATGTGACGTGAGGAGGACCATATTGGAATTGCTCTGTTTATTTCTTATTATATATTATTAAATCGTTAAATCTTCTTCACGATATGCCAGTGCTATATCATTTAGATATTTACATTTTATTTAATGGCTTCCTCTATTTTTACATTTAGATTGCCTTGGGTGTCATATAACAGGGATATTTTTAAATAGGTTTTATTTTTTATATTTTCTGTCACCATTTTAATTGAAGTTAAAGTTTAAATTTTTTTTTTTAGATAGGTCTATTCTTATTTCAGTTTTAGTTTCAGTTATGTTTGTCCATCAGATTAAACTAAATGAAAATGTGTAATGTTAAAAAAAAATTAAAATGTTTTTAGTTGTAGTTTTAGTTAACTATAACTCTGCTTAATGGTAATTAAAAACACCAATATATGTTTTTAATTACATATATAAAAATTATCATTGATATATATATATATATATTATTTTATATAAAAATTAATTTTATTTATAAAATTATTTTATATAAAATATTATATATATATATAATTTTTTTAAAAATTTTTATATATTTTTTATTTTTATATTTTCTGTCACCATTTTAATTTAAGTTAAAGTTTTAGTAATTTTGTTATATTTATAAATTTCTATATAGTTTTTATTTATTTTTATTTCAGTTTTAGTTTCAGTTATTTTGTCCATCAGATTAAACAAAATGAAATGTGAAATGTAAAAAAAAAAAATTAAAATGTTTAATTAACTATAACTGTGCTTAATGGTAATTAAAAACACCAATAATAATAATACAACACACACACACACACACACACACACACACACACACACACACACACACACACACACATATATACATACATATACAATTTTTTTTTTACATTTTATATTTTACATTTTATATATATATATATATATAAATAGACGCATACATTTTAAATTGTGACATAGCGTAAATAGTGTAAAACTTTACTATGCATCCCTAAAAAAATCCAGTTATTACATTTAAGTTGATATATAGTGCATTTATATAGGGAATATACTGTATTTATAATATTACCAAATGGCATGAGTCAATCTTTAACATTGAATTCATGTCTGAAATTCTCACATGGCTTAAACTCTCTCTTTTCTCTCATCATTTGCCCTGACAAGGAACCATGGGGAATGAGGCAGGAGGTATAAACTACTCAGGCTGAAAAAAATGATATTGAAAACGAGCTCAGTCATCCTGTATTTTTGGAAGCATTTGCACAGCGGATGCGTAAGGTTTCAATAAATAATGGGCATCAGTATCTACTGTGGTTAATATTACATTAGAGCTAATATTAAAGAGCAGCGGTGGCTTGACATTAAGAATAGCCCAGGCAAACATTTTTATGTCTACAAGTTTTCGGATTATTCTCAAACAGTGACATTTGTGTCTCCATGACTTATACTAATATAATAACCAGGGTGCTAAAATAAGTCACAATTTTTGATAGCTTTAACTTCAAGGAATAGAAAAAATGTGATTTTTTTAGATAATACAATTATGACAATTCCACTTTCTCTGTGACATTTTTCTATTCAGATCTTTCAAACTTCATATTCATAATATTTGAGGAAGTTATTTTATTTTATAAAATTGATCAGTGTTTCATTATGAGTATGTGTAAATTGCCCTTATCAAGCTCACCAGTTTGTTTATATGTATGAAAAAAAAATAGTAATGAAAATTTTATTTTGGCCCAGAGTACAAAATATGGATTGACTATTGTTGTGTGGTGGCAGTAATAAACACGTTCATATAAGGGCTTTCATTATTGCACTGACTTCCAACCCGTTAACATTTTAAATGTGAATAAAACTACCACAATTGACTTGGTTATATATTGAAATGATTAATGTGTAACAAACTTACTATCGGAGTGTAAATCAAGCTTTTGGGTTAGTAATGATAGCAACTGGTACTTTGCAAGGCTGTAACCACACATTAGGAGGGTAATTCTAAAAATGCTGGGTTGTTTTAACCCAACTTTGGGTCAAATATGGACAAACCCAAAAAATGGGTTAAAAATATAATTTAATATGTAACCCAATGACTGTGTTTGTCCATATTTGACCCAAAAAACAACCCAGCAATTTGTGTAGTTTAACCCTGTAAAGCCTGACTTATGAAACATTTGGATCATTTTATTAAACAAAATCAAAAGCTCTGTACACTCTAAAAAATGCTGGGTTGTTTTAACCCAACTTTGGGTCAAATATGGACTAACCCAGCCGTTGGGTTAAATTTTTACATTACATTTTTAACCCAACATTTCGGGTTTGTCCATATTTGACCCAAAATTGGGTTAAAACAACCCAGCATTTTTTAGAGTGTAGTTTTAAAACATATAATCTAATGCAATACAATCAGTGTTTCTCAAAAGCCTGGCGGATCATATTTGATACTCACATTTTTCTCAAAAAATACTTGTGCCTGATGATTTCAGTCCATGAGTCATCATTTCAAATCATAATTATTGGGAAAAACTGCAGAAATGCCCAGACACAAATGGCAGTTTCCCCAGAATATCCCAGTCAATTCCTGCACTGACTGCAACATACGGCCGTGTCAGAGGTCATTATGTGTTTACAGACATTTTTGACAACACCAGATAAGCCCAGCCGCCCTTTCTAATGATGACGAACCGCCGTTCCAGAAGTCAAGGACAGCGCTGCTATGCATATGCAATGTGATGCTTCAGCAGGACCTGGTGCTTGATTTAGCTTCAGATGAATGGTTGTTTCTTTCCATCCTCTCTGCCTCGGAAAGGGCTTTAAACCACACCTCAGTGCGCTGAGGACATCACTTTTAATGGAATCTGACCTGATAAACAGCCAATTTCATCGCTCAGGCTTTTTACGAGAGCCTTTAGTCGCACAGAAGGTCTCAAGATTTGACTCGAGGAAACACACTTTCCCAGGAGAAAGCGTTTGCGTTTCAGTCATAATCATCATGGGCTCGGACAAAATCGCTTTTGTTTTCTCATTTTAACTTCCTTCAATTTGATGCATCATTTAGTCAGATCCACTATTTATATTTCCACAAGTATCACTCGGGATAGAGCATCAGTCATTTAATTTTTCCATTTTCTTCTCTCTTTATACATTAAAACACATTGTGACTCCTGATCAGCAGTTCCGAATCTCAGAAGACTAGAACATGACCAGGTTATATATATCTTTTTTTTTTTTTTGAAAGAGAAATTCAAGTAAATTATAATTATGGTAATATCTATCTATCTATCTGGCATTTTTAGGATCATTCATTTTCATAATTTTATATACAAATTGTCTTCCGACTATTGAACATGATACAAAAATATATTTAAGCATGACCATCATTTTACTCATTTTAATAGTAATACAACATTTTTAATAGTAATACAAATAAATATTTTTTAATAAAAAAAGACACACACACACACATAATATATATATATATATATATATATATATATATATATATATATATATTAAAGTAAAAATTATAAATAGATGTATTTATTATGTAATTAATATGATTCTTCAAAATTTTATGATGAGCATTTATATTTTAAATGGTTTAATTGTCATGAAAATAATTTCACGAACCCAAAAGTGTTAATGGTCCTAAAAGTAGGCTTAATTTTCTTCATGCAAAATAAATAAACGTTTAATTTCGAGGTGAAATATGTAACGTTACTGGTCACTGTAAAAATGAGTACGGTTTATCTAATCAATAAAATTATGGCATCAGATTACATCAATATTATTAATTATATTGAAAAAATTAGGATTGAGTAATAATTAATCAAATTATTCCTTAAAAGTTAAACATTTAAAATGAGTAAAGTTTACACCAAAAAATTAAACAAAAATATCTGAATGACAGACAGTCGTTAAAGATTAATTGAGATCTATTTTGTATTGGCAACATTGAAGACACCTGATGTTAACAAGCAGAATCACTGAAGGAGAAACCTAAAACAAACACTGATCACCATAATGGTGACTTAAATGTACGTTTTTTTTGTAAGTTGTACTCATTTTAAATGGTTTACTTTTAAGGAATTAATTTGAATAATTATTACTCAATTCTAATTTGTTATTAATATTGAATTAATAATATTGCTTGTAATCTGTTGCTCCAATTTTTTTGATTAGATAAAGCGCATTCATTTTTACAGTGTAGATGACTGAGCCTCAGCCTAACCTCTTCCTCTCGTTTAACCTGCAGATAGTAATGATTGAACTGCGGCGTCCAGAGACTCTCCCCACAGCCTCGACTGGCAGTCTCTCCTTTATCTTCCCCGCGTGTGTAAAAGCCCCTCTAGACTCGCTCTTAAAGTGTGTTACGAGACGCTCTGAAGACAGATGCTGCATCTCAAGCCAGGTTTTGCTAGATGCTTTAATTCTTTTAATGGTAGGGTCGACATTGCATTAGAAAAATCCATTGGGTGTGTGAACGGTTAAATATATGCCCATGTCGCTCTCTTTTCTGTGTCCGTGCCCTTCATAACGCTGAACAATTCCTTTCCTCTGAAGGGTCCTTCTCTGATCATATTGAGCCGGATTTATGACGGCAATTTGAATAAAACTATTAACCTTGATTAACGGAGGAACGTTCCAGCGTGAGATCAGATCAGATTCTATAAAAAGACCTGGCCGGCATTGTGATGCATGACGTAGTTATCTGTCCGGTCACACAGAGACAGCAGCGGTGAGAAAGATGCTTTCAGAAATATTCACACGTTTTTCTCTTTTCCAGACCTAAGTTTTCTCATTTTCTGCTCCTTATCTTTTAATTTCAGGTCCCATTAATCTTTCTTTTTCACTGAGAGTGAAACTGCTGAAACCTTTTAATTTATCGATTGGTAATGCATTATGACCTGAATGCAGATGAATTTTACTGGATGTGGTCACATGCGCATATTACGCAGACAAAGACGTACCTGAGTCTACTCTTTAATCAGGGAACTGGTTTTACTTTGCATGCTTGTTTCTTCACGGCACAATATTTACATTTCAGATGAAGCCTTCTCTCCATCTACCATATTAAGACATAATCAATCCATGATCGATAAATATCGATGAATATGTATCATCACTTAGATACTGGAAGTATGAATTGACTTACAATGATGGTTGATATTTATCAGATTGTTTTATTGTTAATGTATTGTAAACACAATGACTGTACACTACTGTTCAAAAGTTTGGGTAGAGTATGATTTTTTTTTTAAAATAAATTAACACTATTCAGTAAGGATGCATTAAATTGTTTAAAAGTGATAGTAAAGACATTAATGGTAATACTTTACTTGAAGAGGTGTGCATAAGACTAACATGACACCTTCATAATCATGACATGACATACGTTATGAATATGATGTGGGGCATTGATTATGATATCATATGATTATGATGTTTTATGCATGTTTGTGACAACTGTCATTAAGTGTCATTCGCTCAGTTACAACATTTTTAATGCAAATATGACATTTGAGATGCCTTTGTTATGACACCTTGACATAAACCAATATATCATAACCTGTCAGTGTCTTTGTCATGACAACTTGACATTACTAAGACAACACAACCTGTCATAAACATGACATAGCAGATTAATGATCAAACTTAAGAAAGCACCTAGCTTTATTGATTAACATTACATTAAACTGTCAGGTGGTTGGTTTTGACATTGGCTGTCATGAATCCAACTCTTTAATGACAACAAATTCAATTAGTATCACTGTAGTTGAGGTCACGAAAAATATTCATGAGTCATGACACAGTTATAATGGCCTCATGACAGCCGATGTCATGTTGTCATGACAAAGACATCTTAACCCTCTGGGGTTCTTCGTTTAACAGTCACACTCGGGAACTTCGGGTCAAAATTGACCCAAAGAGCGGGATTCATATTTAAAAAAGAAAAGCATAATTTTTTTTTATACTTGTTTTTTATATTATTTTTTTCTTTTTTTCCTTTTCTTTTTTGGTGTTTTGAGAAAATTTCAAAAATACAAAAATTTATAATTAGTATTAATGCAATAATTATGACCAAATTTTCCTCCATTGAATATAATATAATTTTTTTTTTAAATATATATATATATATATATATATATATATATTTAAGCTGTATTTCATTTTGGAGTCAAGCCTAGGCCTCATAAAAGCAATTTTTGAAATTAGATGGATGCCATCTCGTGGACAAACTGAGCTTTTTAAAAATGCAAAACACATGTATAATCAGAATTTTTTGTGTGTTTGTGTATAAAGGTGTGTTTGTGTGTGTGTGTGTGTGTGTGTGGATGTGTCCGTTTTGCACTCTTGATGTTTTATAGATTCACCCCTTCATTGTTGTGGGCTTTTTTCCAAGATCGATTTGTGAAAATACTACTTTTTAAAAAAACTAGGAAATTTTCACATTTTTTGCCAATTTTCCATTCATTTCCTATGCGGGTCATTTTTGACCCGAAGGTCCTGAGTGTGACTATTTTTTTTTTATGACCACTTAGACTTTTCAAATACTGTCCCCAATTTTTTTGGGGTGTTTATATACCAAGTACCATTAAAGTCACCACGTTTCGGACCATTCCGATGAAGCTACGATTTTTAACATTTTTTTATTTAAACGCTTCGGGTCATTATTGACCCGAAAAACCCCAGAGGGTTAAACAATGTCATATTTGAAAGACACTTGTCATGTCATGGTTACGAAGGTGTCATGTCAGTCATATGCACACCCCTTCAAGTAAAGTGTTAGCGATTTTATGATACCAGACTAAATTCCTTCTTCGTCTGTCTAGGTTCCATCTTCCCGACGTACAGACCCTCGGACACAGTCTTCAAGATAACGTTTTGGCTGGGCTATTTCAACAGCTGCATCAACCCCATAATCTACCCCTGTTCCAGTCAGGAGTTTAAGAAAGCGTTCCTGAGTGTTTTGGGAGCGCGCTGCCTCCGCAAGAGGCCGTCCCACCCGCTGTACCAGAGCCACAGCCCTCGGCACGGCCAGTCTCAGATCCTCGGCCTGTCGAGCCGAGACAATCCGCCCCATCTGAGCCCGTCTTCTTCTATAGTGCTGTCCCGCAGCCCTTCCTCCAGGGAGTGGCAGGCCCCTTCCCGGACCTCGTCGGTGGGGACGACGGGGGTCAGCGTGGGAGCCAAAGTGGCGGGGATGTGTGGTAAGAACCTGCTGAGGACGTGTTGCAGCGTGATCGCGGATTCGCCGCAGCCCGAACCGCCTGCGCACAACTCGCTTCCCGTCATCAAAATCCATCAGCTCTCGCTGTGTGAGGACGGGGATGCGGTGTGAAAGAGACTCACGCTGTCTGCGAACACAAACGGATGAACAAAAGCCAGACGCTTTGGGTTGAAACGATCTGTGCTGGGAATATTGAAAGCTGATGCAACGCTGTTGATGCTTATTAAAGGGACAGTTTACCATTAAATGTAAACTCACTCTGATGTTGTTCGAAACCTGTCAATTGACAGTCAGTGGATTAAAACGCATGAGGGTTTGAAGCTTCATCAGAGGGAAATGCATAATGACTTAACCCTGTAAAGCCTGAATTATAAAATCAAAACAATCTAATTGCTGCAATGGAACAGTTTACTGAACAAAATCAGAAAAAAAAAGTTTGCATATGTTTTTTTTATATCATATTTCATACATCAGGCTTTTATGGCTAATACTGAGAATATTGAGCTCATAATTGAGGAGGGGGAAAAAAATTATTCAGTGGCTCAAACTGAGCAAAAAATATGCAATTTGGTCGGTGCAGATGCTGATATTTATATGACCAAAAACATGAAATGCTTGTAATGTAAATCAGTGAGATAAAATTAGGGTTGGCTATCGAGAATCGAGTATCGATTGGAACCGAGACTAACTTCGTTTTTCCCGGAATCGTTCAAAAGTTAAAATTTCGATTCCTAGTTTCGATATTCACAGTCCGCCGAGCGGAAGAAGAAACAGCTGAACAACACCAACGAAGAAGCGTCTACCGGAAGTGTTGGCATAACCACGCGAGTCGAACATGAGTACCTTACGTTGGCGACCCAAAGTGTGGCTTCACTTTTCTAAAAATAACGAAATCTCGGCAAAATGCAAAATTTGTGACAAAAGGAGTATTTTTACAGAAGGAGTATTTCCTTCAGAAAGGATTATTTCTTTCAGAAAGGCCGTTGGTTAGCAAGGTTAGCTAAACTTTTTTTGACCCTGCCTCTTAAAAGAATCGGAATCGAGAATCGTTAGGAACCGGAATCGAAACCAGAATCATTCAAATTCAAACGATACCCAACCCTAGATAAAATGCATATAAATATCAGTCATCACTCTGTATATGCCATGTAATGTCTTAATTGCTTAGTTTTATGATCAATCTCTGTTAAGTTTTAAAACATATAATGCAATGCAAAACAACAAATAAACCTTGCTCAAAAGCCTGATGGATCATATTTGAGACACATTTGAACATGATTTTTCTAAAAGGAAAATGTATGGATGCTCAAGTCAAGTAAACCGGAGTTGCTTCAGTCCAGCAAGTGTTCATCTTACAATATTACCAACAATATTAAAGTTATTCTTATTTTTATTTGATAAAAAGACACATGAACTGAGCTAAAGGGGAATGGTTTCACAGGCCTTATTCTTGCCAAAAAGTACAAACGTTCAATCAGACGACAGAAGCCATGTAGCAGATTGTGTGCAACAGGTTTTACTGATCAAGAGGCCTTAGACATTTATGATACAATAGGCTTTATAGGGTTAAAATCAGTATAAGCTATCATGTTTTTCAGAAGATGTTGAATATATAACGCACAAGTCTTATGGACTATTTTATGCTGCTTTTATTGTCTTTTTTTGAGTTTGACAAACACATTGTTTTATGTTTGAGTGAACTATTCCTTTAAAAGGAGGCAGTGCCAGTGTTTGTTTGCTCGGAAATTATGGTGGAAATCATTCTGCATGGGTCTGTGATGATAAATACCAGCAATCTTTATTATTTTTATTATTGAGTGTTTCTATATATATATATATATATGAAAAAGAAAGGAATATTATATTTTTGACTGTTCGCTCAGTTCAGTTTCTGAAATCGCACTATACAGTTAATGGCCATGGGTTGTTTGCATTGAGTCTTACAGAAATCCCATGTCACCACGATTAATCGTGATGCACAGAAACCTTTGTGAACAGAAAATTGATCCTCAGTGTGTCTTTTTGGTATTCCTGCATGGTAAACTTATTATCTGAGTGTCAGAAATGGCTTTCCATGTGTTTCACCGTGGGACCAACAGCCACCCTTCCCATAATTTGTGTTTCTATTACTGTGATCTGGAAAATGCACATATTTCCATGTGATATTGATCCTTGACCAAAACAATGAATATGTAATGACCTCAAAAGGACCAACTTATGTTGCTTAAATGCCTTATAACAAGTGGCTCTTCTGTTAGTGTTTGTTTCTCAAATTAAAGAAAATCATGTGATTCCAAATATGGATAATATCCAATAAAACATACTGTACTGCATCATAAGTGTTTTGGGAATAACTTCTGATGAAGCGTCCCACTTTTAGCATACCATCCGGAACGACTCGCCATGAGAATGTCTTCATGGGTTCTATGACATTCCAGCAGCGGACACACACATTCCCCTAGTGACGGACGGCTATTCACAATTACATGGAAATGTGTCATGCTGTATCCATCAAGGATGAGAAATAAATAAGAACTCTGTCTACTTTTAATATTTTGGGGGGTTTTGTGCCTGTGAAAGTAGACGAGAAATGAGATGATGGGGATTTGTCGAGAAATGATGCAGTCTGGGTTCAAACCTGGCTCTCATGGGACGCTACAGCATTATATCAAGACCATGTGTTTTACAGTTATGACTGTGTTTTTGGTTTGTTCGTTTATTTTTCACAAAATGTAATTTTTCCTGTAAGTCCACATATAATTTTAGCAAGCATGTGACTTTTCCATGTTTATACAATTTTTTTTAATTTATGAGTATATTTGGAAACGCAACACACACCAATTATCTTCCCAAATTTGTGCTAAAACCAGATTATAAATCTTTTGTCGCTGCAATTTTTCACCAAAATAAAAGTCGTCTGTCGATTTAATGTTTGAAGGCAAAGAAATTAAGACAGTTATACAGTTAAGTATTGTAATTTTACTGTTGATCTGTAAAAAATAAAATTAAAATAAATTATTTAACAATGTTACAATTATTTTTAATCGAATTTGTACGCAATTTGTTTCATTTTAGTTTAGTAATAATAATAATAATTACTGTTAAATACGAAGCAGAACTATGCTTTAAAAATGCTGGGTTGTTTTAACCCAATTTTGGGTCAAATATGGACAAACTCAAACAATGGGTTAAAAATGTCATTTAAAAATGTAACCCAATGGCTGGGTTTGTCCATATTTGACCCAAAATTGGGTTAAAACAACCCAGCATTTTTTTAGAGTGTAAGACATAAATAAAACATATTTTGATGATTATTATTACATCAACAACAGGAAGCTGAAAACATGCCTGATCAGTCAATGATTGTTGCACCAAAAACCTCTAATTTAGTGTTTCCTGTATTCTGTCTGACCATTTTTGAGCCTAATTCTAAAGCCGCTTAATATATATTCTTTACAAACACAACAATTCCGTAGAATGCTGTGGTTGTTAAGGACTTCTGGGTGGTTGCTAGTTGGTTATTTAGTCAAAAGTCCATCCGCAAGTCAGTTTGATATTCTGGTCGATAAGATATGGCTCGGGTCCCTGCTGTTTTATTTCATTGTTAGCCTGCTTTATTGTCTGAAAATCACAAGTAAGCCTAGAGATGTAATATACTTCTCAACAAGCTCCACAATTTGAGGTGTCATTCATGCCTTCATGAGTTCAGGACAAACTCTGATTTTCAGCAATAGCAATCATGAGGCTTGTCTCAGCACTAATATGGTAAACACACTGTGGACTTGTGGCATCTCAAAATGGCTGTTTTTGATTTATGGCAGTGCTTAAAAAAAGCCCGTCTACAGAAGCATAAACCGAGTCATCTGGGGAAAGTTGTTTTTGTAGAAGTAGCCTACTAGTTGTGACTACTACAGTATATCTTCAACATCATATCAGCTTCATTCACAGCATTTCTGAGGATGGAGCATCTCAGTTCACTTCGAGTGGTGTCTCGTACCGTTAATGGCGCCTCTTTCTTTGAAGCAGACATTTATTGTACAAGCGTCCTATTCACCGTCTCCCAAGCTCTTTATTCCCTGTGTTGCTATGTGGCATCAGGCCAACATTTTACTTCTAAATGTAAATTTAGTTCAGTGCAATCTAATATATCACAAAGGCATAAAATACAATCGGGACGCAACCATTAATACAATCACTGTGGAACTCGGCAATGCGAGAGCAGGTTTAGCAGACCTTGAGCCACTATCATAGGAGATCTCAATGTCTTAAAGAAACAGTTTAGACAAAAACGAATCAATGTCAACTTCATGATATTAAAGGTCACATGACTATTTCTTCTGTGAAACGAAACATATTTTATAGAATTTGTAATTGAAGAGTTCAGATGCAAAAGCCTCTAAATGCCATTTGAAATTTTCTTCTTTAATGATGATTTTTATCAAACTTGTATATTTAAGTTCAGTTAATTCACTTAAATGGCAATGATAATTACCTATTAATTGTTATTTAAGTGAAATTACTGAACTTAAATATACAAGTTTGATAAAAATCATCATTAAAGATGAAAATTTCAAATGGCATTTAGAGGCTTTTGCATCTGAACTCTTCAATTGTTTCTTCTTGATTCCAAAGGCAGCAAAGTCAACAATAAATAAAATAAATGTCATTCGAGACCCATTTTAATTCCATAACAACATATGAGTAAAACACAACATTCAATGAAAGAATATATCGGCCTATAATTAAATTGTAATTATTTTAAAATAATGTGTATGAAAGATTTATCCACAATGAGACTAGAGATGTTTATTATTAAGAGTGTAAATTTGACTTCAAGTTAAACAAAAAGGCATTATGAAAGTATGTCTACAATCTTAAAATTAAAACTGATTTTGGAACATTTTTCATAGAGAGGCAATAGATCAATCATTGTTGCTTCCACAAAGAACATTTCAGTTAACAGTTCTTAAAAATTACCATTTTTTTTTATAACTCTGAAGACTAGGCTATGAATAACTTTTTTGTCATTACAAAGAGGTTCTATAGACGTAAAAGAGGCTATAAGTAAAAGTTGTTTCAATCTTTTTTATTGCCAATGTGCAACAGCTTGTTACGAACCTCAAAAACGAGACCTTTATCAACGAGATTGTCCATGAAAGCCTGTAGATCAAGAAGTTGTGCTATCAGGCCCTATTGGAGAGAACTCGGGACGTTTTTGGCAGGAAAATCAAAATATTGTGACGGTTAGAAGCACTCGAGAATCAATTCGTTCAATGACGCATGAAATTAATGTTCAGGATTATAACAAAAGAGCTGTTCTGTTGTAGGCTACTGTCATGTCAATGTTTTGTACAAAGGAACATGGTTTATTCGACTAGTTCCACACAGCCAGATCTATATTCTATAAATAGCCTATGGGCTAATTTATAATCAAACTATCATAACAGTGTAAATTTGCATCTGTCGACATGATGGCGGTGCAGAGCTGGTGCAAACATCCACATCGCTATGATCAGATGTTTTCTTAACTGCTGTTTTTATTTTATTTATTTATGTATATATATTTTTTGAAAATCACCACATGCACTGGTTCACAAAAAACAACTTTATATATGTGGATATTTTCAATTGATATATTTATAAATTGAAATCTACATGTTTTGCATTAAAGGCAGGGTACGCAGTTTCTTTCTAAAACACTTTTTTCCCAAATTTGTTTAAACTGTCTTTATATACCAATACATATGTAAAATGTTAGTACTCTGAAATGGAGAGTTTAAAAATCGAGTGCAGTCCATCTACCCTGCCTTTAAAAAAAAAGTTGTTTTTAAAAAAAATTATCCATGGCTTTATTATGGTAAAAGTGTAGTAACCATTATTTGTGGCAGATTGATAACCGTATAACCACAGTTTTAATACCACGGTTAAACTATTGTAAATTAGTGGTTACCATGGTTAAACTCTGCCTATTTAGCTATGTTTTTGTTTTATTTGTAGTAAAACTGGTTAACTTTTGTAAGGGTAATAAAAAGTCGCTCAAGAAGGGGACCAAGAAAACAGCCAAATATAAATCTGTCTGCAAATCTGACGGGAAAGCACATGAAGTTTTTTCTTTTTTTTCTTCTTCATGCAAGTCTGTCTTGAATTTGTCATTGGTCTGACACACCAAGGTTGCACATTTCCTGGGTCTGGGTAACACAGCGTTCTCACGGGACTGAGATGGCTTCATTCAGGCCTTCGTGAGAGCCGCTCCAAACATAGAGCACATGAGAAAGCCATTGCCCACAGAATCATGGCAACATGACAATCAATCCTTAAAATTCCAGCCCTCGCTCGAGGGATTGTGTGTTTACACCCCAGAGCATCATTTCCTCCATGATGATGGTCATGGGCTCTGCGAATGGTGATTTATGTGTACAAATGTATGTTTGTATATATCAGTCTCAACATGCACATTAAATCAAAGATTTATCCAACTGCAAATGATTGTTCGGCCACACATGTGGTGGTTAACGCACACCTGATTTATTATGGACAATGCAAATCTAAATCAGCAGCAACACTCTTTCTTCTCAGATGTGTGGTCTATAGAAAACGCTGAACAATTATTATCACTATTTATCATTATAATGCTAATTGCATACTAATGGTTGTTATTCTGCATTACTATTGAAAATATATGGGAAAAAAGTTTAGGATTTACTTTAAAACAACTTTCATTCAGATAGCGCAAGTAAATTTCACAAATAATTACGAAATGTAGAAAACTTTGAGTTAAAGTACAATATTTAAAGACGTACTACAATAATCTTTGATTTATTTATATAATTCAGAAAAATCACAAAGAATTACAAAGAAACAGCTAGTAGACGAACACACTGAATTAAACATAAAAGTTTGAAAGACTAATTAACAGTCGATCATGGTTCACTGAATTGCAATTCAGTATAAAATGAATAACATGCTGTGTTTTTTGAATGTTAGGAAAATGGCTCAAGGACAAAACAATCCTCATTAAAGGTAAAAAAGCTCTTAAACATCAGTTCTGGGGGCAAACGCGACCCTCATTTTGAAGAAAAGTTCCTGGCTTACACCCACCTCCACTGCTAAAAAAATTAATATATGCAGAAGATCAGACAATAGCCCATGTAATGATCTATAGCGGCTCTTGCCGCAGGACAGCGGAGGAGAATTTAAAGACCTGTCAGGGTCATTAGTGTTGTAGTCCTGGAGCTGCGGGGGAAGACAGCGCCTGCTCAACATCACCCCACAGGAACTTTAAATGGGAGCTCGTGTACATTTGCATCACTTTTCTGATGCCCTCTTATGTGGGAGGCTGAAATCCCCTCGCACCCCTTCACACTCCCTTTGCAAAGTGCCTTCAATTGAGCACACACAAGCAAAATGCACCAAAAGGAGGCCTACTCATTACCACATTTTTAAGGACAACTCTGTCTTACAAGTGGTCAATTTGGACATAGGCTGTTATGATAAAATCATAGCTTTTTGAATTATGGTAATATGTTTTTTGGACATGTGCTGTGACAACACAATGGTTTTTAGAAAAAGTGTGAATGTGAATATCATGATTTATGAATATGGTAATCACATGATACTGCACTGTCAACATTGGCCGAAAGAGCTATTTCTATCTGATTTAACCCATACAAATTCGTTTTGTAGGTGTAAATGTATTTAGGTTGAATTTTATTCTCTTATTGTTTATTCACTCATAATTGGGCGTGTATTTTTTATGACGATCCACAGGTCCAGTAGGGCTCTTTTTCGGACATACAACACCTCCTACTGTTGTAATGCGAGTATAACACCCAGAGTTTCAACACTTTGGCTGTTCAAAATAGCATACTACATTTTTGTAGTATATACATGCTCTGAATATCCAGACTATAGAAGACATTGCAAAGTTGACTTGACAGCATTGTCAGTGTGCTGTAGATCAATGTTTCCCAACCCTGTTACTGGAGGCACACCAACACTACAGATTTTCCAGGTCTACCCAACCAAACACACCTGATTCAACTCATTAAATCGTTAGTAAAGAGTCCAAGACCAAATAGATACATCTAAAATGTGCACTATATGCAGAGGAGGTGTATAAAGTAGAAGTATAGAGAAAAAGTAGAAATCCTACCATGTGTTTATTCCAGCCATGAACTGATTGACAGTTGATTTCAAATGATTTCGGTCTCCTGGCTGAAAAACTGCTATACAAATCCAGGTGATAGGAACAAAATACTGAGGAGGACTTTTACTTTCTGGACCTGGACTTTACTCCTCTGAAGAGAACAGAAAAAGAGACGACACAGTCTTAGATGAAATCAACTGAAGAGAAGACATTAAATCTGAAGATCTCAGCAGAGGAGGATTAAACAACTCCACAAACAGCATTACTACATACGTTTTTATTGAGAATTAACATTTAAAGATTTCATTTAAAGTTACTATAACAGTTAGTGTTTCCAGTAGTTGGACTCTTAACTCTTAATATTTCTTTGGCTTTCATTGAACGTTGTGACAGTGTGTTTAGTCAAACACATTAGTTAAAGCTAAATGAGATTAGGTTATAATGTTTACCTGTTGATGGTTTTATAATCATTATGAAAGAACTTGATTCACTGAGGTATTTGCTACTTTTGTAAAAGCATTGCTCAATATGTTTATGAGTCCACACTCAGAGACTGTTAAATGAACACTGAAGCAGTGTTAAAGTTAATGAGATGATTAACTGAGTGATAATTGAACACTATCAAAGACACCTGGTGTTAAAGGGATAGTTCACTTTGAAATTAATTTTTGATATGTTTTAGCTTACCCAAGGGCATCCAAGATGTAGGTGCCTTTGTGTCCACAGTATTTTCAATTTTGACATTTGTCGGTCAAACCGGAGTTGTCTGTCAGTCATATAATGCACTGCAGTAATTTAAGGGGTCCACCTCAAAGAGCATGCACAGAGAAGTCAAAATTAAACATGATTTAATGACTCGTGAATGTCCTAAGACACGAAACTAGCGGCTTATGTGAGAAAACGAACAGTATTTATTTAGTTTACCTCTTGTTAACAGCCGTCTAACTGATCTGAATCAGATGTTCAACTGAACCGTCTCCAACGTTACGCCCGGAAGTGATCTCTCGCGCGTTTAAGTCACGCATTGTTTACACGGAGATTTCGGAAGTTTTACCTTTCACTAAACATATTTACATATACGGGAAATCGCAAAGGAAGACGATTTCTAAATATGTTTAGTGGAAGGTAAAACTTCCGAAATCTCCGCGTAAACAACCCTAACAATACGTGACGTACGCGCTAGAGATCACTTCCGGTGTAAGTTAACTTTGGACGGTTCAGTCTACTCTTTCTATCATGTGATTCAGATCAGTTCGACGGCTGTTAACAAGAGTTAAAAACTATATAAATACTGTTCGTTTTCTCACACAAACCGCTCGTAACACATCTGTGTTATTCATCTATCATTACCCTCTGATTTTAGGGAAAAGTTATGGGTAGGGATTGGGTAATGGCTACATTTTGGGACAGGAATGTTGATCCAGGATCAGCAAAATATGTTGATCCAGGAACATGTCTTACGTTTTCCATGAAAACGTTTCACGAAAATGATTTCGGAAAGATTTGAGGCAGTGAAATGGTTTAACAATCTACAGCGAAATAGAGCAAGCTGGTGAAAACTAAGTGCATATTTAATGACTAGGCCTACAATTTCTCGCAAATTACATCATAAGTTGATCAAAAATGTACATTTACACACAAACTGACCACCAGCCACAACTTTCAGACGTCATCTTTTTCTATCTATGGTCGATCTGTCAGCATAATGGTAACATATGGAGTGAAAATAGTATCAAAACCCCTCACAAATGCACACGAGAGATCAGAACATGACTTTTATTAATTAAAACCCCAAACACAGGATCATTTAAAAAAAAAAATCAGTATGATTATGATATGAAAGCTCAAAACAAATAGTCTCAAAACAAAAGTTTTAAAAAAAACTTTACTTCTGCTTTTTGTATGCAGGAATTAATATAAGCACTACATCACTCATGAGGAAGGTGAAGTACAAATACTACATGTAGCCTATATTAATAATGTGTCAGACAATGGACAAGCTGTACAGGTTTTGTTCAACAACTGCATTTTATTGTAACAATCAAAGACATGAAGAATGATGAATTCTGTACATATCTTCCATGAGAAATGTCCAGCTTGTCATAACACTCACAGACATCAATCAAGAACTGTATCACTTGGTGAATAGGCAGGCAAGACGATTTATAAAAACAAAGAAGAACTGCAATGTAAGAAAATCATTGTGACCAAACGTTTAATTCAGACTAACACTGATCAACCTTACGCATGCCGGACGATCCGTTTGAGAGACAAGAGTCACTGCAACCTTCAAAATGTCCTCACGGTAAAGGTGGGTTGTGTTTGCGGGACGGGAGAGAGGGGGTGTGTAGCTGCCTCACGGAGAGGCTGGGACGCCCTGTGCCGAGATGGTGGGAAGAGGTTACCGGGGCAATGCTCCAACACGACACGACTGTCCTATCTAATCAGCAACCATGCCGAGCGATCGGGACCGTTGCTATGGTGACCGCCTTCATCCTAAACTCAAATGAAAGGGTGAAAAGCAGCAGCTCTCTCTCGATCTACTGTTCGCCCAGGGAGTTTTCTATTATTTTCCATTTGTATTGTTGTAGGGCCTATTATTTCTGATGAGACCCCCTTTGTGTAAACTGTGGGACAAAGTAGGAACGGACAGTTTGACAATTACAGCGAAAAATGAGTGAATTCAAATCACACCAAAACCCCACACACCACGACCAAGAACACCACTGTTAGTCTTTTCTCTTTTCTTTTCTTTTTTTTTTTGCTTTAAAACATCTCAATGTTACATAACGAGAAAATAAAGAAGTGCAAAGAACGTGAGGAAGACAAACGTTTTCAGGGAGCAGTGTGACTCAAATCGGAACAGAAAATACAATAAAAAAAAGAATCAAACTAAGTTCATTATAAAACAACTTTTCTAAAAACGTTTAACAAATCAGGCTTTTGTGGAAAAGTTGACACTTTTGCAAAAATGTTAAATACAAATGTGGTTTGCATTCTAATAAATAACTCATCGACTCTTCCTACAAGGAAAAACAACAAATCATCAAAATTGCAACAGCACGTTTAATACTAAACGATACAGGCGGGAGTTTTGTGCCGTTCTTTTTGCAGAATGCAAACGAATAAAAACATTTAAGAATGGAGGCAAATGACGGATACAGTACTAGTTCCTGTTCTTTGAACGCAGCTTACTTGGTTAGTTTCAGAAACACTTGGCAAACCCCCCCCCCCCCCCCCCCCAAAAAAAAATGTTCTTTCTTCGAAGCATGTATTTATCAAGGCGGAAATAAATCATTAATTTTGCATTTGAATCTTGAACTTAAAACATAAAAAAAATCCTAATTTAGTCACTGATCAAAGAAAATTACAAAACAAATCCAGTTTTGCATTGCATTATGGGTTACAGTACACAGTGCAATATGCTCTGTTGCATACTGCACATTTTGCAAAATGTAGAAGGTCTTTCAGCGCACAGAAAACTCTCATACTACGAACAGTATACATACTGAAAAATTAGTATGCTAGTATAGTATTCCGACCATTGCAACTATTCCAGAACATAAGGCCAAGTCATCCTGAAACGTATTCATCAAAGCAGCACACGCTCAAAGAACAGGACGCTAGAAGGTTTAGAGGTTTAGGGGTGGATGAACGGAAGTGGAGGTGTGCTTGTTGGGACGCATGTCCGGAGAAAAGGCCCGTTTCTTTAACCCCCCCATCCCACCCCTTATTTTTATTTTTTTCCTCTGTGGTAAAATGATTTTATCCCAGGTTGGTAATGTTGGCCCTGCCACCTGGGGGCGCCACTATACGTTGAGTGGGACGACGAGGGACGTTGTCGTCAATTTGAGCTCCTGTGAAACAGAGCAAGAAAACACACGTGTGAGAAAAAAAAAAAAAAAAGAGTATGGCCACAATAAAAATTAAGTGTTGAACAGTATCTTTATAGCTGTATAGTGCTTTTCGCAAAAACTTGTTTCAAAGCAGCTTTACAGAAAATCATGATGTTAATTAAATTATATAATGTCCTCATACCTTACTGTTGCATTAATATAATTTACATTTTGTGACTGTACTGGCAATCAAGCATTTAAAATATACAGTATAGTATACTGTATACTGCCCTACAAAGGCAAAGTGCAGTAACTACGCAAATAAAGAAACAGAAAAGGGCCTTTAAAGTTTTTATATCAGGCAGTCAAACATGTTATGGGTAGATTATGTGGTAATGCATCTCTGAAACGGGACATAATTTAACCCAGATATTTTTTCACAAGACAGAACACACGTCATAAAGCCTATTACAACTCTTAACTCAATTTTGAACAAAAAAATGTGTTACTGCACTTTGCCTTTGTAGGGCAGTATACATCACCCTACGTGAGTTTTCTGTATGCCTGCGGATGAAGTTGGACGAACAGTACTTTTATATCCAACTTTATATAACGAGCCGGGCGATAATACATTTTGTAGTGAAACTTTAAAAATCAAGCAGTTGAGATTTGCTAGAGTACAAAATTCTTTATCTGACTGCACTGTGTGTTAGATAATACATGTATAAAACTTTATATAGAGAGAGCTTTGTGATAGGCTAATACAATTTACATTTTGCAAGTAGCCTATATAAACAATCAGAGATTTGCAATATAGTATTTACTGCTTTAAGTGAGCATACTAATTATTAAGTTTGTATCGTATAAATAAAAATAAGATGCATTTTTAATCTAATTATTTGAAATGCTAAAAATCGTGGCTGCAAATGCGTTATCTGAATGGAAGATCATGTGAAGCGCAATGCATTGTGGGATACAGTGTACTGTATATTGCACATGACATGAAATGCTATATATACTGCACGTTACAAAAAGAGTAGTATGGTAGTATGCCATTATGAAAAGGTTGTAAATTATATGTTTGTATTAACAATTAACAAGAGAAGGACATTCAGTTGTGTTCTCACCGGACAGGCTGAATCCAGACTGGTGCAGGTTGCGAACTGGTTGAGGAGCAGTTTTGACTGGAGAAGTCTTACCAGAAGTGACAGGGGTCATGACCTTAGGTGTCACAGTGACCTCACACACGGGGCCGTCGTATAGACCTCGCGGGACTCCGCGCAGCTCAGCAAGCTGTGAAGAGAGACGCCGTAATTCCTCCAAATCATGAATCTCTAATCACTTGTGATGAGTTTTATGTGTGATATGCATCTCTCTTTATATATGAAGAGTTCAGATGCAAAAGCCTCAAAATGCCATTTGAAATTTTCTTCTTTAATGATGATTTTTAGCAAACTTGTATATTTAAGTTCAGTAATTTCACTTAAATGTACAAGTTTGATAAAAAATCATCATTAAAGAAGAAAATTTCAAATGGCATTTAGAGGCTTTTGCATCTGAACTCTTCATATATAATGTGTATGTACCCTGCTGCGGGCCTTTATCCTCTTGTAGACGTAGTCTGGGAAGGGTTTACGGGCGATGTAGCGTCCAGAACCCTCAGTGGTGTGCAGGTTTCCGTCCTCTAGGACGATCTTGCCCTGGCTGATCACCACCAGAGGAGCTCCACGCACCTCAATCCCCTCAAAGATGTTGTATTCCACCGCCTGAGGACGACACAACAAGGGGAAAGCGCTCACATCTGCGTTCTACAAATGTCTGTGTAGTCTGTGCACTTTCAACAAATAATTACATATTGAAACATTATGGATATTCAATGAATTCTTAAACTTCAAGTTTTTGAAAGAAGTATCTTATACTCGCATAGGCTGCATTTTATTCTGTCTGACATCTTCATATATGAATAAGTCACACTCAACATGATCAAAATTATGTATCTATTATCTATCAACAATGGATCATATACTGTAAATCGAGTCAAAACTATTTCAATGTTGTATAAAAACAATTATAAAATGTAAAAACTACTTTTTTCCCTGTAAATCTGTAATATTCATTCATATTATATTGACCAATACTAACAATATTTTCAGTCACATGCAGTCATTTGATAACAAAATTGGGGTTGGTAAGATTTTTAAAGGGCACCTATTATGGCATTTAAAATGTTCCTAATATTGTTCTGGGAGTCCCCAACAACAGTTTTACAAGCATGCAATGACAAAAAACACTTTTGTTGTCTTATAATATGCATTTATTTTTACCTGATTTGCTCACCGACTCCCATATGAATCGTTTTGTTTTTGAAAGCATTTATTTGATCAAAAATACAGTAATATTGTGAAATATTATTACAATTTAAAATAACTGTTATATGTGAATATATTGTAAAGTGTAATTTATTCCTGCAATGTTCAGCATCATTACTCCAGTCTTCAGTGTCACATGATGCTTCAGAAATCCCTCTAATATGATGATTTGTGGCATTTTTGATTATTATCAATGTTGAAAACAGTTAATATGTTTGCGGAAACAGTGAACCATTTTGTTCAGGATTTTTTGTGATCGAAAAATAATTTATTTGAAATCCTTTGCAACATTTCTTAATGTCGTTTTTGATCAATTTAATGCATCATAATGCAAAAATAATCCCACGACCGTAAACTGTTCAGAGGTCACCAGCGCTCAGCGACGGCAAGTGTGACCTCGTGATAGTTCACTCTCCCCATGTTTGACCGCATCAGCATCTCATTCCAGTCAAATTAAATCAGTGTAGACCGCAGGATCGGCCTCGCTGACAAACATGAGCGGACAGAGCGAGCGAGTCAGCAGAATATTAAAACAGCTCCGAGCAGAGGATCATGGGAGTCATAACTAATGGTGTCACCCACATTACGGTTCATTTAAAGACAGACAAACAGCCTGTGATGTAACTAATGTCACATTCAGACCCCAAACTCTTCTCACCAGGTGGTGACTCTTAGCGGAGATGATTTTGGTGGTGTCGGGGTCCCAGAGCACCAGATCGGCATCAGATCCCACGGCGATACGGCCCTTGCGTGGGTACAGGTTAAAGATCTTGGCAGCGTTGGTGCTCGTCACAGACACAAACTGGTTTTCATCCATCTTCCCTGTCACCTGTGAAGCAGAACATTCATCTTCAGGACAAGGTCACAAACGTGTTCTGGGAATAATACAGTAATGAAAGTTACATTGATTTTTTTTTTCCACCAAAGTATAGGTATAGCCTTTAAACAGAATATCACTTCCATAAAAGCAATAAAAGTACCTTTTATTATTATAAATAATGCTAACATGTATTATTGTTTATAATGATAATATTTATTTATAGAAATAATAATAATTTTAATAATTAAAATAACGCAACATGGCTCATTCAATCAGATTTTAGAAAATAGACTAATAATTGATAAATAACTGTTTTTCTAAATGTAACATAAAAATGTATTATTTATAAAAAAATATTGATTATAATCATTTAAAATAATTTCACATTCAGATTTTAGAGAATAAACTATTGATTGATAGATAACATGAATACCCCAAAAATATGAATGTACCATAAAAATATTCATTATAATAATTAAAAAAAAAATGCAACATGGCTTATTTAATCTGATTTTACAGATGACACTTTTGTAAATACCCAGCTACCTTATAATAATAACAATAATTATTATTATAATTATAATAATCAAAACAATGCAACATGGCTCATTCAATCAGATTTTAGAGAATAAACTAATAATTGATAAATAACAGTTTTTCTAAATGTACTACATAAAGATTTGAATTTATTATTTATAAAAAAATATTGATTATAATAATTTAAAATAATGTCACATGGCTTATCCAATCAGATTTTAGAGAATAAACTATAGATTGATAAATAACATGAATACAAAAAAATATATAAGAATGTACCTTATATTAATAATAATAATAACAAAAAACTGCAACATGGCTTTTCTAATCTGATTTTACAGATGACACTTTTGTAAATACCCTGCTACCTTATAATAATAACAATAATTATTATTATAATTATAATACTTAAAACAATGCAACATGGCTTATCTAATCAGATGAAACTATTAATTATTAAATACACACTTTGGCTGCAATAAACCAAAAAAGATAAGCCCATAAAAAGTAACAAATGATTTTGAACAGCAAATTCTCGTTTAATCTGGATCTGTAACACACCATATGCACATATAAAGCAGATAAAGCGTCTCTCACCACACACTTGTCCCAGATGATGGACATTCTCTCCTCAGTGCCGTTGGTTCCCTCCGGGATGAGGGTGAAGTTATCCTTGCCGACGGCCCTTTGAGAGGTGTTGAAGGTGCAGTGGGCACTGCCAGTCACCTGCAGATCACCACTACACAGAAAACACACGCAAAACAGGCAATATAATGTTGAATACCATGCAAATACTATGTTTTTTTAAAATATGTTCTGTTGTGTGTTGCTGAACTTCTGATAATAAAAAAACATGCATCAACTTATTTTATAATAATACATGCAATTTTATGACTGCATATGAATCGAGATTAACAGAGAAATACAATGTCCTGTCACAACACAAGCATTTAAAATGAACCAGTAAAGGCAAAAAGTTGTTTAAAATGGTGGAAATATGATCAGTTACAGGATATGAAATACACTTTCCCTTATAAATCATATACATTTGATTATAATTGTTAGAAAAACACATAAGTGGAATTATATATATATATATATATATATATATATATATATATATATATATATAAATGATATAACCATCCGATACCTTCACTGTACTGTGTTGTTTTAATATAATTAAGATATTATAGCTTTTTATTCATATTTTGAATTTGATGTTTATATTTTCCATTTTAGTTTTTTTATGCCTATACAAATGTTATAGTTATTTTAGTACATCAAGTTAAAATGAAAGTAACTAGCTGAAATAAAACAAGTTTAAGTTTTTTATATGTATATATTTTTTTTGAGTTTATTTAACGTTTATTTTTATTAAAGACAAATTTTAGTTTTAGTTAACTACTCTGAAACTTCTCCCACAGTTTTTTTGTAAGCAAAGCAATTTCTTTCATAATCATTTGCATTTAATCTTAGTTTGTGCGTTGAAAAGCTCACAGTATAGGCCGTTCTTTGTATAATGGTGCCCTCTAGTGATCAGTCCATTAATGTTCGTCCCTTAGCAAACAGGATGATGAATGGGTGAGCATAATGAAGAACCCCTGCTCTGCACACACACACACTCACTGTGGTCCAAATACCCCCTGTAATCTAAGTCCCATAATGCACTAGGACACGCACCAGGCCAGCAGGGAGTTGAGATAGTCCGGGGTGGTGGGGTCAGGGCTCAGAGGTGGAGATGTGATGTAGGCTGCAGCTTTGGCCCAGTTCTTGCTCCAGTAGTGAGTGCCGTCTGTGCCCAGGCTGGCTGAGATGGGCTCTCCGTACACCACGGTCCCTGAGCGGAGAAAGCACAGGGTCAGGGTCGCTACAATGCTTTGAAGAGCTGTTTGCTGCTCAGTAAACACACTAGATTTAAGAGCTAAGCTCATTAAAGTCATTAAATCATGTTTAATTTGGACTTCTCTGTGCATGCTCTTTGAGGTGGTGACCATAGACCTGCATTATATGACTGACAGACAAGAACGGTTTGACCTAAAAATATAAAAAATGAAACTATTGTGGAAACAAAGACCCCGTTGAGGTAAGATAAAACATATCAAAAATTAATTTCAAAGTGAACTATCCCTTTAAATGCCTCATGCATCTGTTTCAAATTCTAAAGCGTTGTTTTGCCTGATTATGTCTGCTAAACAGCTAAAACCAGTCAATGCAGGATGGCTGGACGGTTTAAGCTGTTAAAGCTGGTTTAGCTAGTCACCCAGCCTTACCTGCTAAAGAAGTGCGAAAACCCCTTTAATACCAGCAATGACCAGACTGGAAAACCATCGTAGTCTGGTTTTAGCTGTTGTTGTTTATTTTATGATCCCTTACTGGAAATCAAGTCAAAAAAAGACTAATACAAACTACCTTCTAATAGACATTAGCATAATGCTAAGCTAACTGGTAGTTTAACAGTTATTGATCATTGCACTTATTATAGATAGTGATTAATTTTTTTTTTTAAATTTTCATTACAAATATGTGAAACGATACATCATGAGGCAATGTACTTGCTCTGCTGAAAAATAAAATGAAATTAAAAATACAAAAACTGAAGCTAAATGGTTTAACAGGGTTATTTTCGAGGGGTTTTGGCCAATTATTTCACACTGGGAGACCAATTTGTCCTTCTTATCCCTAGTGAAAAAAAAACAACAACCATTGATTTCATACTAAGTAGGCCTAAGCTACAAATCCATTAACATATTTACTGACATATCGCTTGAGACTTATTGATGTAATTCAACTTTACGTGGAGTACCTCTTAATTGGGCAGTGCGCATTTCTTTATATTAAGCCTAAAATATGTGTGAGTTTTTTTAAACATCACTATTAGTAAGGATAGTATGATCTCTGTATAATATCAGTCTTTAAATGCAAGATATGTAAAGTGTACCTAAAGTATACTCGCAATAGTTCCACTTTAGCACAATCAAATATACTTAAGTATATATTTAGTTGGAACTTTTTCTGAATAACTTAAATGCATTAAGTACAAAATTAGTTTTAATTTAGCAGACTTTAAAGTATATCAATTTAGTATACCGAAAGTATAATTGCAGGGTAGTTACATTAAGTACATAAATATCTAAATGTATTTGTAGTATACTTAGCATAAAGAACCATCTAGATATCTAGAATTTTCATTATTTCTTATTTTTTATTCTAAACCGTTTTAATTATTCTGATTTCTTTTGATTATTTTAATTTCTTCTATGTAAAGCACTTTGAATTGCCATTGTGTATGAAATGTGCTATATAAATAAACTTGCCTTGCCTAGATATAGCTTAAACCAGCTACGGCTAAGCTTAGGCTGGTTTTAGCTATTTTTCAGCAGAGGCTTACTAGTATTACTATTAGGAACAGCATCAGTGTTGGAAGTTGCCTAAAAATGTTGTCTAGGTAGGCAGCTCAATAGTGTTTGGGACATGGTCAGTGTCAAATGGCCTCTAGGAGTGAGAATTAAACCCACGTGACAGCTTTTTCCAAGCTCATCCAAGTGTTGAGTGGAGTGTCGATCAATTCATAGGACTTTTGCATCAAACATCTGATGTACCTTTTTTCCTAGCCTGGGCGATGACATCAGCGGCACTCTTGCTCATCACTTTGGTGATGTAGAGCGGGCAGTTGGTCTGGTTGGCGATGGTCACAGCCCGGTTGATGGCCTCGGCCTCCACCTATAAAACATCGGCCGACACTCACTGACCTTCAGCTGAAATTACAGACGCAGCCGAGGTAAAGTGCTGCTCAGCACCTCCTGAACGCTGACTGCACTTTATGTGCGCCAACGGACTCGGCTAAAGGTTTCTGGAAGGCTGATACCAATGATCAATGACTTTGGCAGCAAAAACAGTGGGAAAGTGGAAAGTCTGAACTCCCCTGATCCCTAAAGGGAAACAAACCATAAATGTGTTTTAGTGCAGCATGTTTGAACGTTATTTTGGAAGCGTTTCTCGGGTCTCGATGTACGTGTAAGGCCAATGACGTGCTAAAAGCCTCCTTCCATGTGGTGCACAGCTGTAATTTTCCAGTATGAATGTTCTGATGGTGTATTTGGTGTGGTCTAGATTGTAGCTAAACTATAGTCAAGGTGCGTTTGAAGCGTTTTACCTCCTCTGGGCGGCTCAGAACGTGTCCCTCTGGACCAGTGATACCCAATCCCAGAATCCTCTTCTGCTCCTAAAAGCAAAAAGAGAGTAAAAGAGATTTATATGGATTTCGCGTCAAAACGTAAAAGCCGATTTATCATTACAGCAATGCAGATATTTTACTTTTTACAAATACTACATTTAATATTATATCTTTTCTTTTCATCTGCATGGACTGTGGAAGGATGATAAATGTCATTAAATATGTCACAATTCAAAAAGTCTTAATGATCCCATATTTTTTCCTTCTTTTGAGGTGATATACTGTAGACTCAATTCAATATAAAAATCAGCTTTGCCATCACAGGAATAAATTACATTTTAAATCTATTCGTACAGAAAACTATGGAAGCTTGTTTGCGCCAAAGAATAAAAAAAAAAATGACGACTTTTTATCTCACAATTGCGAGATATAAAGTCAGAATTGTGCGAAATAGTCGCAATTGCGAGATATAAAGTCGCAATTCTGAGAAATAAAGTCGCAAATGCGAGAAAAAAAAGACAGAATTTATTTTTTGCGCGTTTACATCTCGCAATTCTGACTTTATAACACGCAATTGCGACTTTATATCACGCAATTCTGACTTTATATCACGCAATTCTGACTTTATATCACGCAATTCTGACTTTATATCTCGCAATTCTGACTTTATATCTCGCAATTCTGACTTTATATCTCGCAATTGCGACTTTATAACACGCAATTGCGACTTTATATCACGCAATTCTGACTTTATATCTCGCAATTCTGACTTTATATCTCGCAATTCTGACTTTGTATCTCGCAATTCTGACTTTGTATCTCGCAATTCTGACTTTATATCTCGCAATTCTGACTATATCTCGCAATTATGACTATATCTCGCAATTCTGACTTTACATCTCGCAATTCTGACTTTATATCTCGCAATTATGACTATATCTCGCAATTATGACTATATCTCGCAATTATGACTATATCACGCAATTCTGACTTTATATCACGCAATTCTGACTTTATATCACGCAATTCTGACTTTACATCTCGCAATTCTGACTTTATATCACGCAATTATGACTTTATATCACACAATTCTGACTTTATATCTCGCAATTGCGACTTTATAACACGCAATTGCGACTTTATATCGCGCAATTCTGACTTAATATCTCACAATTCTGACTTTATATCTCGCAATTATGACTATATCTCGCAATTATGACTTTATATCACGCAATTCTGACTTTATATCACGCAATTCTGACTTTACATCTCGCAATTCTGACTTTATATCTCGCAATTCTGACTTTACATCTCGCAATTCTGACTTAATATCTCACAATTCTGACTTTATATCTCGCAATTATGACTATATCTCGCAATTATGACTTTATATCACGCAATTCTGACTTTATATCACGCAATTCTGACTTTACATCTCGCAATTCTGACTTTATATCTCGCAATTCTGACTTTATATCACGCAATTCTGACTTTATATCTCGCAATTCTGACTTTATTTCTCGCAATTCTGACTTTGTATCTCGCAATTATGACTTTATATCTCGCAATTCTGACTTTATATCACGCAATTCTGACTTTATATCTCGCAATTCTGACTTTACATCTCGAAATTCTGACTAGATCTCGCAATTCTGACTTTATATCTCGCAATTATGACTTTATATCACGCAATTCTGACTTTATATCACGTAATTCTGACTTTATATCACGCAATACTGACTTTATATCCTGCAATACTGACTTTATATCTCGCAATTCTGACTTTATATCTCACAATTCTGACTTTATATCACACAATTGCGACTTTATATCACAGAATTCTGACTTCACATCTCGCAATTGTGAGAAAAAGTCAGAATTGTGAGATTAAAAAGTTGCAATTACCTTTTTATTGTTCATTCTGTGGTGGAAACAAGCTTCCATAGAAAACAGACATTTAAAATAGCAATAATATTTCACAATATCACTGTTTTTTACTGTATTTCTGATCATCAAGTGAATGCGGCTTTGGTGAGCAGAAGTGACCTACACTTTTTTTTTTCTATTTATGTGTGGATACATTTATATATGGTGAGCTCACCTCAGCAATGATGTCACCGTTCTCTGCATGCACCTGGGCGATGGCTCCCATATCCCTGATCCCACTGAACACTTCATACATCTATAACAGACAGGAGAAACAACGTTCAGTGTGTTTTCTGAGATCACGCAGTGCAGTGTGTTTTTCATCTGCTCTGGATCTACGGCTTCAGGAAACGTGGTGAAATCCCTCTCAAATACATCAGTGCATGGTGAACTCATCATTACTGCCCCCAAAACACAGAGATTTAAACTTTATGAAGTAAATAAACAGTGTCTAATCCAACTTTATAAGCATAATTGAAGGCATATGCATGAGAGATCATGCTTTACAGTCATACCTGGGAGTCATTTAGCTGAAAAATATCCTTGTAAGCCAAGTAGACCAGGAAAGAGTTGACACCTGGGAGAAAAAAAAGACCAGGATGTTAGACATCATCAGACTTGGACACACATGAAGAGAAGAGCTGCTAGAACAAGCAAGGTTGAAGTAATTGTGTCACAGACAGGAAAATGTGTGTAATTTCAGCCATAAAGTGAATCTTCACTTTCATGTGGGAATACTGTACTAGGAGGATAAACCTATCAATGATGTAACTGCTTTGCAAAACATTGCAAATGGATTATATATATATATATATATATATATATATATATATATATTTAGATTTAACCATTTAAATCAAATTATAATATTATAATAACTTACATATGTCCTGGGTGAATTTTGAATAGAGTTTTAACTGTAGAAATAACATACTAAAATCTTGCTTACATTTTCATTGCACATATTGAATTGCTGAATTACAAACACCTCTTTAAATGCGTTTGCGCCTCCCCCAACTCAAACTTCCCATTCCCAGCTCTTATGGGTGCTTGTGAAGGCATCTCAAAAGTTAAATGGTCCAACATATTAGGAATACTTTTAGCTGTGTTGCTGTGTCATGAAAGAAAGCAATTAAAGCAATTGTTGAGCAAACGCGATTGTCTATTTGAAGAGTTCAGATGCAAAAGCCTCTAAGTGCCATTTGAAATTTTCTTCTAGAATGATCCTTTTTATCAAGCTTGTGTGTTTAAGTTCAGTAATTTCACTTAAATTGCAATGAAGATAACCTATTAATTGTCATTAAAGTGAAATTACTGAACTTGAATATATAAGCTTGATAAAAATGATCATTCTAGAAGAAAATTTCAAATGGCACTTAGAGGCTTTTGCATCTGAACTCTTCATTGATAATAAACCCATCCAATGTTTCTGCAGCAGGTGCATGTGTGAGGAACATACCGTGGTCTTTGACCAGCGCCTCGACCTCCTCCTGCATGCCCTTGTGCCACTCCGTGATGTCCACATGGAGAGAGTAATCACAGCAGGACTTGTGGTCGGCCCACTCCCTCCACTGGTTAAAGGCAGCGATCAGACTAACGCCCGGCTCCGGAACCACATGATCGACTGAAAATACACATCATCAAAAATATAAAAATATTGATCCCATTTATACTTAAAGCGAGGGATCATGTGTATATACTATAGAATTAAACGGAAGGATATTAAACACGTCCCAAACATTTTTGGGTTTAAAAGACACTTAATGTTCAGTGATATTATTAATTTGACTGTGCTGACACTATTGGGTGAGAACAAAACGAGCTGGATAATGAGAACAATCTTCAATAGAGCCGCTTCATAGCTGAATCGAATTTGTTTCATAATTGACCGTTATTGAAATGAACTGAATCAACACTGAACTGACACTATTGGCTTGTGTAAAGCTGCTTAAAGGTGCCGTCTGTAAGAATAACAAAATATGTACTGCAGTCCAAATTCTAAATATCAGAGAAGACTGCACGCTCACGCGGGTCACCAGTTTGAGGACACTGGTCAGGAACGGGCGCATATGACAATGAATCATTTATCCACTTTTTAATATGCTCTCGTTCACAGAGATTTTTAGATGGATATCGAAGCTTTTTAGGATGTGTGGAATCTGCAATCTCTGACCCGGTTTGGCAACCAGGGGTGTCGAAATACTATTGGGTGAACTGGCAGTGGGCGGAGTCACACAGACCAAAACAAAAAACGACTGACGACACCAAACGAGTAAAATAATAAGTAAAATAACTGGCTGTAGAAGTGTTTTTCAGACAAACGAGTACGTGAACTTAGCAGTTTCCTAAATACCTGCAAACATATTATGGTATTTTTATGGTAATTCATATTATGGTATTCTTGGCCTGGTCGCCGTTTCAACTGAGAAAGTATTTTCTACGTGCTTACCTGGTTAAAGGTTAAATAAAAAAAAAAATATATTTTTTAAGCTTTAGTAGAGTAAAAAAGTTACATACAGCACCATTTTTCATTATTTGATTTTTTTTTTCCATATTACTTTTCATAATTTAATTAACTTTGCACTGTTATTGAATCGGTTTATAAAGCAATATGATCAGTTTAAAAAGCTGCTGTCTAATTTGTTCATAAATCAAATTCAGATCAAATGTACATTCTTTATGTAGAAATTTGACTATCATCCCAATCATTTTGAAAATAAAACTTTATAATTAGGGGCAAATTACTGCAGAAAAAACAATGAAATTAATCCTGTTAAATACAAACAAATCATGAGATTATGATACATAGTTGCATATAAATTATTATTTTATAATTATTTTTCTTATTATATATATTTAAACACAATTATATATATATATATATATATATATATATATATATATAATATTGTGTATATACGTAGTATTGTAGTAAAGTATAAAAATAATATTGTATATATATATATAAATAATGTACATATATTTGTGTGTGTGTATAAATATATATATATATATATATATAAATACAAACAAGTTTTATGTATATAATTATTTTTCTTATTATATACATTTAAACACAATTATATATATATATATATATATATATGAAGAGTTCAGATGCAAAAGCCTCTAAATGCCATTTGAAATTTTCTTCTTTAATGATGATTTTTATCAAGCTTGTATATTTAAGTTCAGTAATTTCACTTAAATGGCAATGATAATTACCTATTAATTGTTATTTAAGTGAAATTACTGAACTTAAATATACAAGTTTGATAAAAATCATCATTAAAGAAGAAAATTTCAAATGGCATTTAGAGGCTTTTGCATCTGAACTCTTCATATATATATAATATTGTGTATATATGTAGTATTGTAGTAAAGTATAAAAATAATATTGTATATATGAAGAGTTCAGATGCAAAAGCCTCTAAATGCCATTTGAAATTTAAATTTTCTTCTTAAATGATGATTTTTATCAAACTTGTATATTTAAGTTCAGTAATTTCACTTAAATGGCAATGATAATTACCTATTAATTGTTATTTAAGTGAAATTACTGAACTTAAATATACAAGTTTGATAAAAATCATCATTAAAGATGAAAATTTCAAATGGCATTTAGAGGCTTTTGCATCTGAACTCTTCATATATATACACTCACTGGCCACTTTATTAGGTACACCTGTCCAACTGCTCGTTAACACTTAATTTCTAAGCAGCCAATCACATGGCGGCAACTCAGTGCATTTAGGCATGTAGACATGGTCAAGACAATCTCCTGCAGTTCAAACCGAGCATCAGTATGGGGAAGAAAGGTGATTTGAGTGACTTTGAACGTGGCATGATTGTTGGTGCCAGAAGGGCTGGTCTGAGTATTTCAGAAACTGCTAATCTACTGGGATTTTCACGCACAACCATCTCTAGGGTTTACAGAGAA
Organism: Pimephales promelas; assembly: GCF_988280905.1. NCBI lineage: Eukaryota > Metazoa > Chordata > Actinopteri > Cypriniformes > Leuciscidae > Pimephales > Pimephales promelas. The sequence continues at coordinate 32,782,347 of NC_142782.1, read as the reverse complement.
TGGTCCGAAAAAGAAAAAACATCCAGTGAGCGGCAGTTCTGTGGGCGGAAATGCCTTGTTGATGCCAGAGGTCAGAGGAGAATGGCCAGACTGGTTCGAGCTGATAGAAGGGCAACAGTGACTCAAATAACGACCCGTTACAACCAAGGTGGGCAGAAGAGCATCTCTGAACGCACAGTACGTCGAACTTTGAGGCAGATGGGCTACAGCAGCAGAAGACCACACCGGGTGCCACTCCTTTCAGCTAAGAACAGGAAACTGAGGCTACAATTTGCACAAGCTCATCGAAATTGGACAATAGAAGATTGGAAAAACGTTGCCTGGTCTGATGAGTCTCGATTTCTGCTGCGACATTCGGATGGTAGGGTCAGAATTTGGCGTCTACAACATGAAAGCATGGATCCATCCTGCCTTGTATCAACGGTTCAGGCTGGTGGTGGTGGTGTCATGGTGTGGGGAATATTTTCTTGGTACTCTTTGGGCCCCTTGGTACCAATTGAGCATTGTTGCAACGCCACAGCCTACCTGAGTATTGTTGCTGACCATGTCCATCCCTTTATGACCACAATGTACCCAACTTCTGATGGCTACTTTCAGCAGGATAATGCGCCATGTCATAAAGCTGGAATCATCTCAGACTGGTTTCTTGAACATGACAATGAGTTCGCTGTACTCAAATGGCCTCCACAGTCACCAGATCTCAATCCAATAGAGCATCTTTGGGATGTGGTGGAACGGGAGATTCGCATCATGGATGTGCAGCCGACAAATCTGCGGCAACTGTGTGATGCCATCATGTCAATATGGACCAAACTCCCTGAGGAATGCTTCCAGCACCTTGCTGAATCTATGCCACGAAGAATTGAGGCAGTTCTGAAGGCAAAAGGGGGTCCAACCCGTTACTAGCATGGGGTACCTAATAAAGTGGCCGGTGAGTGTATATATATATATATATATATATAAATAATGTACATATATTTGTGTGTGTGTATAAATATATATTAATATATATATATATAAATGCAAACAAGTTCATATACATTTTTATAAACCCATATAAATTCTTTTATGGCCTTGTTATTAATTTTTTTAGACGTACTGATCATAGTGGTGCCGCCAGCGAGAGCCGCTCGTGTGCCCTGGTAGAAGTCATCAGCCGCGGTCATGCCCCGGTCGGGCATCTGGAAGCGGGTATGAACGTCAATGCCACCGGGGATCAGCATCCTGCCGTGGGCGTCGATGATCTTCACACCACCAGGTACTATGAGGTTTTCACCGATTTGCCTGGAGAGAGAAAACAAGCGTCACAAAGGTCAACAGAGGTCATCTCTACAGTCAGTCAATACTTCAGACTAGAAAAATAATGACATTGAATAATAATTAAAACACTTGCTTGATGACTCCATCCTCCATATAGATGTCGGCATGGAAAGACTGATCATCGTTCACTATCTTCGCACCTTTGATTAGTAGACGGTCACTCTGTGAGAAAGGGTCAGACAAAAATGGCATTTATTCCCAGCAGCTGTATGCCAACTATTTATATGTCTGTAACATAATAGGTCTCACATGCTCTCAGTTAAGCACAGAAACACTTTGTTTTTGCATATTGACTATAAAACAAAAATGCATGCACATATTTCATAGTAACATCCCCTTCACTGGTGGTTCTTAAAGGCCACATACCCACTGCTACTAAATACAGGTTTCACACACACACATTTGAATGCTTTTATTTTGATCTGAAAGACATTACAAAGAAAACAAGATCTAACTACTCTGGGAAGGGTTTTTGACAAGGTGACAGATCTACAATTCATGGCTAACACACTTGTACAAGTCTTTTCAGTTATAATACTCGACACATCAAGGATAAACAAAACATCTCCGTCTCCATATCTGCATGCGCAGGATTTTGCAAGCCTTTTTGTATTTGGCCATAAAAGTGATTTGATTTGATACATGTCTTTCCATGACAAGGTCACTGTAGGAAAAATCCAAATGAGATGCAGATCTCTTCAACTGGAGACTGAATCCTGTTATGCATTTTTTTTTTACAGACAAGCACTGGACATGGGGTTCAATCCCAGATGAAGCATAAAGATCGTGCTAAATGGATTGTGACACGCGATCATGGGCACAAATGTTATTTAAGGACACCGCCATTGACTGAAGCCCACATACTCGTCTTTTGTTCAGACACAGAGTTCAATTAGTTTTCAATCAATATTAAATGATTGAATGCCACAGTATTGCCACTTTAACCCATCGTGATAGTGACTTCCAAAGGCATGATGGGAATTGTTGGGGGTTTAAGAAGATCTTAGCTGCATTGTGCTCTGCAATTAATGACCTGAAGAGATAATTGTCATGGAAGACCTGTTCTGTAGCTGCATGTTGACTGCTAATGAGTAGCTATCGTTGAGCCGTGGTTCATGATTCAACAGTAAAAGAGCCTGTAGAGAACAAGACATTGCTGGAAACACTGCTAAAAAGATAAATATTTATAGATGACCACACTTTTTGATATGATTTATCTTACCTCAAGGGCATCCAAGATGTAGGTGTCTTTGTTTACGCAGTAGTTTCAATTTTTATATTTTTAGGTCAAACCGTTCGTGTCTGTCAGTCATATAATGGAGGTCTATGGTCACCACCTCAAAGAGCATGCACAGAGAAGTCCAAATTAAACATGATTTAATGACTCGTAAATGTAAGCACACATCGATGGCCTAAGACACGAAACGAGCGGTTTGTGTGAGAAAACGAACAGTATTTATATCGTTTTTACCTCTTGTAACCACAGCCACGTCCAAGTGATTTAATTTGGACTTCTCTGTGCATGCTCTTTGAGGTGGTGACCATAGACCTGCATTATATTACTGACATACAAGAACGGTTTGACCTAAAAATATCAAAATTGAAACTACTGCGGAAACAAAGACACCTACATCTTGGATGCTCTTGAGGTAAGCGAAAACATACCAAAAATTAATTTCAAAGTGAAATATCCCTTTAAACATGCAAACGAAAATGAGCCCTTATATGTCTCTGAGGCAAAGCCTCTCTACTAAAACACACACAGTAGCTCAGACCACATTTATCACAGCGCTCGCTCAGGCTGTTAGCTGAAAACATCTCGCAGACATCAAAACCATCTTAACTATGTTAGTCACAGTGGAAGGACTCCAGCGATCACGTGGGCTATTTGTGATGTTCACACAGAGCTTGAGATCAAGATGAACTCGTTTTATTCAACGTTGGTCACTCTTCAACACAAATCCATTACTAGCGCTGTGTCTAGACAAACGTCGGCTCATTCTGCAGCCTCAAGGCTCATTAAAACCGATCTCTGCATTTGCTGAACTGCTGAGCTTTCGGCTTATTCAGCACTGGTTTAGTTCTAATGCATTCAGAAATCCTGACCAGTTATATGATTAAAGACTCAATTTAAAGGCAAATTTAACTAAATGGATGGTTATCTTCCTTTATGCTCAATCCAAAAATATAAGTGGCACAGCTGAAGTAGGGCTGGGCGATATGGCCAAAAAATCATATCTCGATATTTTTTGGTCAAATGGCGATATACGATATATATCTCGGTACTTTCTACGTTTTCTATTTAGATAAAGAAAATCTTTATATTAAAATATATATATATATATATATATATATACAGTATATTCACATTCGGCCCAATGATATCCTACAAACAATGTTGATATTGAAGGATATGGAAACAAATATAATATAGGCTATGCAATATATTATGTGCAAAAAGCTTTTGTTTTTATATTGACTAAAAGCTAAACTAAAAATGAAAATAAAAACAAAAACAAAAGCACAAACTAATTATATTAGCCTGCATTTGATTACCCCATTATAATCACTTTCACTTTCATTAAAAATATATACTTGTAGGTTTAAAATTCCACATATGGCACATTTATTTTCTCCAACAACAAATATTTTAGCAATATGTTTATTTTAGTCAGAATTATTGCGTACTACGTAGTACTATTCACGCGCATGCGCGCGCCGGCGCTCGTTCAAGGAAGCATGAATTTTAGCGGAGATTCACTTGCAGAAGCTCGTCCTCTTCTTACATGGACATATTTGTTGTGAAATGGACATATTTGCTTTACTTTCTAACATTTACAGATGGAGAATATGTGAAATGTAAGTTGAGCACTGAGGAAAGCACCACATCTCAAACGCATTAAACAGCGCAAGTATATCTGTCAGTCAGCAACAGTGTCTGTCAGAGCATTTGACAGGGCGGCAAGCTGCCTTAAACTTGTTAACTATATCAAAGTGATTTTGACGCAATTAATATAAGCTTGTGTTTAGGACAAATTGTACTACGTAGCCTAGCTACTTTCACTGCAGCAGCTCACACTGCAACCTCCGCTATTTTTCAGATGTGCTCATATCAAACTACTGTATCGATATAAACGGTATTGCCTCATTCCATATCGTTTCAAAAAAATATAACGATACATCGTACATATTCGATATATCGCCCAGCCCTAAGCTGAAGCATCAACAACATCACCAAAGGAAAACTTGAAGTCCAGTGAAGGACCCAGATAATGTATATTATAGATTATCATTACAGAATATGCTAATGAATGACTAGACGATAATATAACTACACATAAATTCATCATCTAACCATTCAGAAATGTTGTCTACATGTTGTCACCTTCTCTCGAATCCATCTTTGTTGAAGCTCCGCCCACTGTGCGGGAGCAGCAGCTCATTTGCATTTAAAGGGACGGTGTGTTTTTGATCACCTTCAAAAAGTGACAATTTTAACAAGCTATATAAAAATTTCTGTGGGGTATTTTGAGCTAAAACACTTTCACACACTTTCTGGGGACATCAAATACTTATTTGACATCTTGTGAAAAAAAAGGGCATTGTACCACCCCTTTAAAAGCTGCATTTGGATCTCCACCACACAGATAAGTTCCTAATAAAAAAACCTTTCCTAAAAAGAATAAGAGCTTTACATGAGTGAAATAAGAAGCTATTTGCTTTTAATAGTAAAGCAGATCAGTAGTAACAAACAGACATATAGTGTATAAACCAGACCATGCGCTAGAAGACCCGTCCATTGATTCTGACCATATGTGTGGCACAAGTTTAAAAACACAATCAAGTAAACAAATTAATAGTATAAATATATAAAAATGAAGAAAAAATGCTTAATTGTAATACGCAAATTGTTTTTTTAAGTATTCACCCAGTTTTTCAAGGTGTAATGGAGGACAGATATAAATATAGTAATATCTGAAATACAATGACTTAAGATTCAAGACTTCAGATTAAGCTTAAAATGCTTTTAAATCATATCAGAGTCTTGTATTTTAAGAGGCAAGCACACATGAATGGCACAATAATGGCGCATTTACCATTGGATACGGTGTATTTAAGAGATATTAGTAAAAGAACAGAGTTAGAAACAAATTGTTTTTGTCAATGTTGACTTTACAATTTAGTATGAACACATTTTGAGTACTGTTGATGACTAGAAATGAAGTTTGATAGAAAACACCCCTTATTTACCAGCGTTATGACTGAACGGCATGGCGAAAACTACATTTACCAGCATTCTCTGTGGCAACACAGTTAAAAAAATAAACTAAATGCAAAGATGCAGCATCAGATGTTCATCACTAGATAGGTTTCATTATTGCCCAAATAAGTTTTTTTTGTAGTAACTGGGAAAAAAAAACTATTAAAATATTACAATTCACATTTTAACCCAATGGGAAGAATCAGATCATGCAATTATCATGAGGCATATCTGAGACAATCATCATCTCAATCAAATATTTTTCTGTAATCAAATGGGGGGCAGATATAAATATTGTACCAATAAATAGATATATACACATTATAGTTCCAACTATCTCTAATAAAAAATAAAAAAAATGTCATGGTAAAGCATTGGACAGTGTACAATGTAGTGAAAAATATAAACATGATACAAACAAAGTAACCATTAAAATACACACAGTACATGGCCGCTAGTTAATACGAGACTGTGATCTTGTCTGTGTAAAATTACTAATCCTGATAAAACTCTGTTGTAAGAATGTTGTCTTGAAGAACGAAACTTGTCTCTACATGCATTTACATGTTTATGACGTTTGACAACAAAAAACAGCCACAAAAAAGCAAAAGCTGACACCAATCTAATAGCAGACCCACCAAAAAATAACTTTACAAGCTCAAATAAAACACATTAATGTTTCAATTCATAATTCCTGAGGATTCTGACACTACTTACTGTAGTGTATTACTCAAACTGAAAAAAATAAGTTAAAATATTTTTATGTGGTTACAAATACCGTTGATCGCACTGAACTCGTCCTGAACCCAGAAAATGATTTTAATCCATTGTAAACCCTGTGAATGGGCTTAATTGGTCATTACATAACAGCACAAAAATCCCTCTAGTAGATCAAGCAGTCCAAATAGTGTTTGTAACTAAACATTTTTATGGTTGCATGTATTTCCGACAGCTAAGAGAGCCTTGAGACAAATGCAGCACTTAGTCATTTTCTCCTTAGTGTGTATTGCATGTAATGATGGCTTCCAGAGAGCCCATCCATACCAGACCAAATCCCTGCGACCCACTTACAGCAAATCCAGAGCATACTTTTATCCTAAAGACAGACTACTCAACTTGACAACCAGGGGGGCTCCCAGACAAAACGCCTTTCTGAAAGTAATGTGCACTGAGAACTTAGAGAAGTGTGGTCAAACACACAGATTGGTGAAAGTACAGTCACATTTAGCAGTGGTGGAAGTGTTTATGTGGCTGATCAGGTATCTGATCAGGTAAAAAATACAACATTTCCCAGCTTACAAGTTGTAAATACTAGGGCGTGAATGTTTTAACGTGATTTAAATCTGGAAATTACGACATGGTGTGACTGTGAATGCACTTTAAGTTTCAGAGTATCCATCATGATGGGTTGACACACATCAGAGTTTTTTAAGGTGAGCTTCACTGCTGTGCTGTCACTAATTCAAACTGAAGTCAAAGGGAATGACCGGCTGCACTTTTATCAAATCAATGAGAGCATGAGAGAGAACAAGATAAAAGCAGCGGATCGCTCAGACATTCGATACGGCGCGGATGATGAAGTCAGGCGAAGCAGAACATTGGGCTGTGGGAATGTGATTGCTGCAGAAACATGCCTAGAAAGTGGGCTGTGTGTGTGTGTGTGTTTCAGAGGGAAAGGATCGAGTGCTATAGGCCATGTTTGTGATGTCAGACAATGATAAAATGAGAAAGAAGTATAATTTTTAGTATAATTGTAAAAACGTCCCTCTTCAGCCCTTGTCTTTTTGCTTTGAAATAGTTTCATAAGAGGAAACATAATAACTTTGAAATTGTAAGTCATAATTCAGGATAAACACTTACTGAAGCAACTGAGGTTTGCTTTATTATACACACATCAATATTTAGAAAAATCATGCGAGTATCAAACATGATCCATCGGGCTTTTAATGAAGGTTTATTTGTTCATCTCTCAATCATTATATTGCATTGCATTATGTTTTAAAACTACAGAGCGTTGATCATACAGCATCTTACTAAGACATATTATGGGCAGATATAGAGGGATGACTGATATTTATATGCATTATATGTAAGTGTCTGCTGTAATGTTATAAATATCTCACTGGTTTACATTACAATCAGTGAGATACATTTGCCCTTATAGCATTTGCATCAAATTGCATATTTTTGCTCAGTTTGGACCAACACAATTTCTGTGTTTTTTACTCCTTGAGTATGAGCTTCATATTCTCACTATCAAATATGAGCCATCAAAGCCTGATGCAACACTTAAAACACATGCAAACTTGAAATTGTCTAAAGGTTCACTAAACTCTTCCGTTTCAAAACATTTGATTTTTCTCTGCCTATTATTTCAAGTCAGGCTTTACACGGTTTAGAATCTTCATGCAGATCTTTCCCATACAATCTCATTCACATTTCCACATATAATAACTGCACTGTAAAAAAAAATATTGTTGGTTTAACTTAAAAAAAAAAAAATGAAGTAACCTGTCTGACTCCACCCACTGGCAATATTTGAAAAATGCTGAAAAAGTGGGCAGACCCCAGCGGAGATCGAGGGGACGAAATAGATGCTAAAACACTCTATCCTGATCGTTTTCAATACTCGCAATTCCAACTCCTGGCTCGCTACAGTGGTTTTGACGAAACAAGCTGGTTTTTATAATGCCAAGAGCGTGATGAGCTGAAACGTGCGTACGTCACGAAGAACCGCTAACATCTAATAGTGAAATTCAACTGCAGTTCCACCGTTCAACCTGAAGAGGGCAGCACTAAGACGTTTTTACACCATTCATTGTAAAAATTAAACACTTTATACACAAATGTCAAAAAAGTTACTAAAATCAATGACTGGTATCAATAAAGATCCATTCTTAAAGATCATTAACTAAAAAAAAGTTGGTTTAGTTACTCTTTAAAAATTTAAGTTGAAAAATTGAGTTAATACAATGAAGGTGATTGATTTAATCACCGGAAACTTAAAATATTATGTTATCTGAACTACATAAATTATTTAGGTTGATTTGACAAAAGAAATATTGTTGTAATGATTACAAATCATGAATATATATATATATATATATATATATATTTTTTTTTTTTTACAGTGGGGTGCCAGCCAAACTCGCCTTTAAATTTACAATTACACATGGCAGCTTTTGATTCTAAACACGCAAATGAGATTTAAAACCTCATCAAAGCTGACAAACAATATGATAAGACTTCAAATATATAGTCAATCAGTCATATGGACTAGTTGTACCACTGTAAAAAAAAATATTATTGGTTTAACTTAAATGAAGTAACCTGGTTGCCTTAAAATTTTAAGTTCATTGAACTGTTGTGAGTTGATACAACGAAGGATAATTATTTAATCATCAGAAACTCAAAATATTATGTTATCTGAACTACATAAATTATGTAAGTTGATTTGACAAAAGAAAAAATGTGATTACAAATCATTAAAATATTTTTTACAGGTCATTTTATTGTGCTTTTTTGTTACTTTTAGAGCTCAGTATAAACTGTAAACTTGTACGCAAAAGAACTGTATTCATATTCAAACACACCGCAGATTTGGAACAATGCCATAACGTGAACTAGTCCTTTAAGTCTTTGAGTGTGTGTATAGTGTATAGTATCAGCGTTTGCCCCCCACCGGCAGTCTTATCACCATCCCTTAAGATGGCTGAGGCTTAGCTGACGTTTAAGAGCTAAAGGCGAGATCTTTCGAGTTTTCCTCTTTCTCCCTCCTGTCCCAGATCTGTCCGTTCCTGCATGCCTTCTGCAACCAGATCACCGCCTCTAAAACAATCCCAGAGAACACCGATGCAGTGCACACACACTCTCCTTGCACTACAGGCCAGTGGTGGACGGAACATGTATTACAGGCCACATACCATGACATACACTTTACATTCACTGACCTACTTTTCAGATCCATTTCCTCTGGAGACGGTTTTCTGCATTTGCCACGGCTATCAAACCAGCGGGGGTGTACGAGGAGGCCATTGCTCCGGCATTTAAACCCAAGCCGCTTTTTTACATTAGGCTAATGAATTGCACTTTTGACCAAGCCATCATTCACTGAAGATATGCAATAGATATTTGAAGGCTCATGGTGAATAACGCTTGATTCGATTCTCTGATTTGAGGCTATGAAGGATGCATGCTTTTCACAAGCCAGTTTTTCAAGTTTTCAGTGCATGCAAAACCATAATTCACACAGATTTCCAAAGAACTGCAACGATGCAATGCTTCACGGAAGATAAGACATTCCTAGGTAGATGAGACATTTTCCCAGGATCTTAAAATAATACATGTAGCATGCATGTTGAAAAAAATGTCAATGCATACAGACACCAATGAGTGACATGATGGGACACATTTTAATGTAATAAATTGTAGTACCCTATTGCAATCAAATGTGGACAGGTTATGTTTATGGATAGGGATAATGCATTATATTCTATTTAAACGAGTCTGACAGCTTTTGCATATGGAGGTATTCATCCAGTGGGACCAATTGCGGAGCTTTAATGGATCTGACCCACAAAGAAACCCGTGCGTGTGTGTGTGACACTGAAATGAGAGGTGACAGTAATCCAACATCTGATGTAAAGGTATTGGCATAGCCTTACTGGACCACTGTGAAAGCACAAAACCGCATACTGCATATAGGCTTAAGCACTGAAAAACCATTCAGGAATCATTTCATCACATCATGTTCATAATCGCTATGAGTGTTTTCAGAGCACCATTCATTGATCTGTACTCACAGTGATGCGAGGGATGTTCTTTTTGCCCTGGTATCCGGACATCTCTGCGCTGATGGCTGGAGATCCGCACGCGTAATGGTTCCCGATGCGCGTTTGGAGAAGCTCAATGACACCCGCCGCTGTCGGCACTGAACAACCCGGATGCGATGGTGGGATGTTTCCAGACAATCCTGCAGAGATTCTGAAAGTGGATGATGAAGTTTCAGGAGACGGGCTCTTCTCTCTTGTTCCGGCGCAGCGGCAGGACGTTCCAGACAGACACTGATGGAGATTTACGCGGCCAAAGCCACCGTGCATGCGCAGCGCAACACCCCACCCTGATCCACGCACGCACACACACGCGCGCGCACGCACGCACTGTAAGGAATATTCTATTTCAATAGATTTTCTATGTATACCTATACAATCACATGTGTAATTTAATGATAAACTTGAAACATAAAAGCATTCAGAAGAGTTAGATTTTCTGTATAAAATGAACTGATAAAAATGTATAATATATCCCTGGCTGTTTTGTTGGGATAATATACACTTTGTATAACTATACAGATTTTGTTTAGTTTTGTTTGCGGTTCAGATTCAACCCAATTCAAAAGTAAAATAAAAATACAAACCAGTCTCCTGGTCTATCCCTAATGACATTTATGAAATAAAATCAAATAAAAGTATATATTATATTGTGTCGACAAGTTTTAAAATAGCTGTTTTTTTATGTTTAGCAGCTTCATTTATCAATTAATTTATGAATATAGTGGGTTTCCCAACCGTGCTCCTTGACACACCAACAGTGCACATTTTGGATATCTCCCTTTTCTGAACAATTTCTCTGGTCTTGGAGTCTCTACTAACGAACTGATGAGTTGATTCAGGTGTGATTGATTAGGAAGAGGTGATGTGCCTCCAGGAACAGGGTTGGGAAACACTGGATAAAGGATAGTGAGTTATGGGTCTGATGTTTATGAACAATATAATATATTTGATTAAGACTAATAATATTATTGTAAAGATTTGATTCTTTGTGCCTTGTATTAAACAATACGTGTGACTTTATATGTCAATGAAAATAAACATATTCAGGCATCTCATATTTAGCCTATAATGGGGAAAATGATAACAAGGGAATATTTTGACAAATAATGAATAAAGCATTTCTCCTTCACACACACACACTCAGCCCCTCCACTTCAGCATATGCAACCTCAGAACACCTGCCAGCAGCCAATCACGTGAATGGAAGCCCACAGGCTCCTCCCACTGAGTTTCTATGGTTGCCGTGGGTAACTGGGCATAGGCTGGTCCTCTATGCCTGTCTCGCATAAATGAAGACCACAGGCAGCACAATGGATCCTGCTCTTGTGTGAGATAATTTGGTATTTCATGGCCTGGTTCTCACTGCATGGCTAATCATTCTTTATTATGAGCAAAATGAGTGTACACACTATTTAGAAGCATCTCGTATTGTTGAATAGAATAAGACAATGTGATTGTGTATAAGGAACAACAGTCAGCTGCTTTACAAGCTGAAACCAGCTCCAGCATGCAAACTACAACCTCCACTTGCTCTTCTGAGTGTCTAAAATCACAGTGTGCATCTTGTAGTGTCTGTGGATCTGGAAGGATGTTTGTTTACTGCCAAGTGTTTCATTTTTACCATCAATTGGCTTTTCAGCCATTAGGAGGCAGTAATGTGCAAATTATCACTGACTATATTTAGAATAGCATACTGTTCATTCAATATGTATACTAGGCACAATTTATCTGAAGTATAAATAAATAAATACAGTATACATTTCATTTTATGGTATAGGATCTTTTATGCAAATTAAATATTTGATTCGTAGAATCAGTTTAAATAATGTGCAATATTTACTCTTCTTTACTGATTTATTATATGATTAGGCGATAATTCAAATTAAAAATACAAAATAACTTTTTTATTTTATGGGCGTAATTCAATTAAATAAATTTAATTAGAATTAAATTCAATTCAAAATTCAATTCAAATTAAAAATTAAAAATTCAATTAAATTTAATTTAATTAAATAGCCTATGCATGTCATGTGACCAGTTTTGGGGTAACGTATTAGTAACGAGTTACATGACCAGATTACATTTTGAACTAGTAAAGTAACGCATTACGGATAATTTTTTTTCGATAAGTAACGCAAGTTACTCATTATTCATTTCACTTTTGGTGTGAAATGGCCTTTACAAAAAAAGAAAATATTTTTTTGCTTTACTTTATTTTAAGGTGACGTAGTTACTAATAAATACATTTGAATAAATTAACTCGAAATGCTCTTTTAGCAGATTCAGTTGCATTTTAAGAAATATAAACATGCTGGGAAATCACATAAACCTCTGTTTATAATTTTATCAACTTTTAATGCAAACAAAACACGAGACATGATACACACAAGTGTCGTGAAATCATATCTTACAAAGGAAGGCTAAAAATGCTTTGGCAAAAGAAAGCTTACAGCTCCGTGTCCATCTATGAACAAGATTTTAGGAGAAAAAAAAAACACATGGAAATATCACAGTAATCACTAAACAGACTTAAGTAAAGCTAATCAACAAATACAGATCTACATTTTATTCAATCTGATATGAAAATAATTATTCACAGTGGGTGACTTATGAGAACTACGCTGGTTGTGTTTCGACCAACCATCCAAATAAACAAAATAAAAGTTCAGCATGGAATAATTAAAGGGTTAGTTCACCCAAAAATGAAAATTATGTCATTAATGACTCGCCCTAATGTCATCCCAAGCCAGTAAGACCTCCGTTCATCTTCAGAACACAGTTTAAGTTATTTTAGATTTAGTCCGAGAGCTTTCTGTCCCTCCATTGAAAATGTGTGTACGGTATACTGTCCTTGTCCAGAAAGGGAATAAAGACATCCTCAAAGTTGTCCATGTGACATCAGTGGGTTAGTTACAATGTTTTGAAGCATCGAAAATACATTTTGGTCCAAAATAACAAAAACTATGATACTATTTATTCAGCATATGGACTATTTATTCAGCATTGTATTGTTTTCCGGATCTGTTATGGATCCTCGTTCAGTGACGCTGCTGACGTAAGACGCGGCTGTCTTACGTGTTCTGAAGATGAACGGAGGTCTTACTCTTACGGGCTTGGAACGACATGAGGGTGAGTCATTAATGACATAATTTTAATTTTTGGGTGAACTAACCCTAAGACAAGTGAAGGAAACATGGGGGAGAGGTTTTTCTTTTGGCAGTGGCATAAAAGAGAACCATAAAAATAAGACAAATGCGCAGATGTTTTCTGAAGTCGTACTTTTTGCGAGGAACAGACCTAAATTTAAGCCATCTTTTTTGCATGTGGTTACTGAGCTGTCTAATAGAAAAGAGCTTTGTGAAGACTTTAATGTTTCACAGAAGAAATAAAGTCATACAAATCTGAAGGTCATGAGCGCAAACAGATTTCACATCTTTGGGTGCACTATCTCTTTAAAAAGAACGCCATTTTGCTCTTATCTCTGTCACTGAAGCATTTGTTAGCTTTTTAAAGTTCGCACATAAAAATGTATCCTGTACCATGCGGTTTTCTGTACCTAAAACATGCATCAGGACAGGAGAGACCATCATTCAGAGCGCAGGTCGCATGCTTGCCTGTCTGTGGAGACTATTCACCAAATAAAACAAACACAAAACCCCACATTCATAGTGCTCAAGTCAACAATCACATGCATTCACAGTTCACGCGCGAGTCATTCCATCAAACACACACTCGTGCACTTTTAAATTAGCTTTCAGTCCATCGAGAACTTTCCTGATGGTGGTGCTATCTTACCTTCACAAATGGGAAGAAATATGGATCAATAAAAAACGTCAGATGAATGGGAAATGCTTGAATGTGTTTGCCATCGATTTCTTAAGAATTATATGCAGAAACAAACGCATCAATGCCACATGTTGAGTGGATTGGTCAAGATTTTCAATTTCTAATAAGAACTTAATCAAATTAATTACTAGGAGAACATTTCTGATACTTCCTCATTTGCCGTTTTGTGCCTTCACCGACAAATTCATTAAGGTGTTTTTGGAGAATCGTACCCAACTAACATTCATTTGGTCTTTTGTGAGGCTTGATCGATCTAAATAGGATTTGAGCCAATTTTGACATAGACTGGACAGATTTAGAAGGGTTGTGAACAAAGGGGAGCTAAAAATCCATTAAATAGCCTATATTTAGGTGAAACCTGAGAAATTGTTCACCATATCAAAGATGACTTGATGTATCAAGTCATTCTGGCAATCATAAATAAGTTTAATGCTATTTGGTGTTCATGCTAATACAGCCAGTCTTTCCTGGTTAGTTAATTTATTGATCCGTTACATGTTTTGACCAACACGCAATGTTGTCGAGATGGAAAATCTAGTTTGGCGGAAATTAAACCACTTGGATAAGTTCATAAAATTTAGTTTCAAGGCCATTCAGATTAAATGATGAATGATGTTGGTCTTTCACATTTATCCATTTGGCAGATGCTTTACATTGCATTAAAGGTATATTTTATACCTTAAGTTCCCAGGAATCAAACCCATGATCTTGGCATTAGTGCCATGGTCTACTCTTTGAACTGTAGAAATGGCATTCTAATAAACCAGTCACAATTTAAGAAAAAAAGAGTGCATTTCAGTTAGGGGGCAACCATCCCCTTTTAATTTTAATGGTATTTGGTTAAAATGTGGACTACAGTATATGAAGCTTTTGAGACAGTCAATAATTCCTGGTTTATTAAAGCACTCTTATAGTAATTTTATGCCACCCAAAATGGGGTTTGTGAAGAAACTAAGAGGCTTTGTGAATTGATATAAAGCTAAAAATGAAATAAATCCATTTAAATACATTAAAAATGTAGAAATAAAAAGAAACAATTACTAAAAAAATAATAAATATTTAGTTTATTTGCATTTTACATGAACATTTACTGATGTCAGAGAATTGCGGTCATGCAAATGTGTTGTTACATTAGTGAAATTATATTAACCAAAAAAAAAAAAAAGTTTTAGTTCTACATGTAGATTAGTGCAAGAATATTTATTGAATGACTTATTGAAGTTAATGGGTTTCATATCACTTCCTAACTTGTCACATGGCAAAAACAAAACAAATGAGAAATGTTCAACATGGACAAAAACCAACAATGGAAAGACAACAAAAGAAAAGATGAAAATCAGGGTTATATTTTAATATCAAGTTAAGTTTTCCTCCAAACACCAGCGAAATACAAGAAACTACATGTTCTTAGCTTCATCACTCCAGTCACGATTTGAATTCAAACGAAACACTTTGTAGAGCTGTCAATCACGAGGGCCCCGCCCTCCAGTATCACACTCAAAAATTCAAAACAAGAGATATAACCGAAGAAGAAAACATAATAATGTGCGTAAAACATCTCGTATGGTGATCCCACCCAACGTAGACCAGGCAGGGCTATAGTTTAAGCTACAGATATTCCATTCACAGTTGTCATTTCCGCCCCACGCAGGGGAAAACTAACTTCACCGCCGTCGCTGGTCCTGATGTGGATTCTCTGAACACACGCATGCAATGGGGCTCAGAAAAGGTGCAAACAACAAAACTCGAGGCACGGCTGAAGTGACACTAAATTGGCCTCTTGAATTTCCCCTCCCCCTCCGAGAAAGCATGAAAACAAAGTAAAGAAGTGTGGCACAACAACACAGTTAAAAACTCTCACTGGACTATTCAACTATGAGGTTTCAAGGTCTTTTAAACACACTTTGCTTAGTAGAAGTGCTACTAGATCATGTGAGGGTGAGACACCGTTCTAGAAAACGTCCAGTTTATCTTTTTTTGGAGTAGACGTGTGTGATTTTTAGTTTTTAAACGATGGCATTTTTACTGTATTACAATAAAAATTTGTGTAATACATAGTATTTTTTTAGTAAAAAAGTTCACTTTGAAATTAATTTTTGGTATGTTTTAGCTTTCCTCAAGGGCATACAAGATGTAGGCGTCTTTGTTTCCACAGTATTTTCAATTTTGATATTTTTAGGTCAAACCGTTCTTGTCGGTCAGTCATATAATGGAGGTCTATGGTCACCACCTCAAAGAGCGTGCACAGAGAAGTCCAAATTAAACATGATTTAATGACTCGTAAATGTAAGTGCACATTGATGGGCTAAGACACGAAACGAGCGGTTATTAATGTGTATCAATGCAACGAGCACAGACAGAGTACTTGGACGTGACTGTGATTACAAGAGATAAAACGTTATACTGTTTGTTTTCACATACAAACCGCTCGTTTCGTGTCTTAGGCCATCAGTGTGTACTTATATTTACGAGTCATTAAATCATGTTTAATTTGGACTTCTCTATGCATGCTCTTTGAGGTGGTGACCATAGACCTGCATTATATGACTGACAGACAAGAACAGTTTGACTTAACACCTACATAAGCTAAAACATATCAAAAATTAATTTCAAAGTGAACTATCCCTTTAAGGGGAGTGAAACGAACATAAACATAATGTATACTATAAATATTTTACAATTTAAATATTTTTTCACAATATGGTAATGAGAACATTTGCTTAATTGTCATGCAAATAATACCTCGATATCTTAGGTCTTTATAAATTAGAATATAATCATGGGATGAAATATGACCCAGACGTGTTCACAACAGATTTAATCTGTATATCGGTAAGTGTTATGAGTATTAACAGCGTATTATACACAATCCCAGAAACACTATGACTAATATCAACAGGGTGTTCACAGTAAAATCAAAGGCCTTGTAAGGTGTTGTTAAGATGAAGTGACCGACAGGACAAATAATCCACTCAAACCAGGCAGAGTCTACGAGAAGTGCGAGGGACTCGTGTTGGGTTTGGCGGTGGAAACCCTTTGGCACTGAGATACACAGTCAGAAACTGCAGCGAGCAGGATATGCATCAAGGCAAAGAAGAGAGTATAAGTTTGCATGTAGCTTTCCTAGTAACTACTGCTGGGTTACACTTTGTGTCCGTGAAGTACTGAGTATTAATAATTAACCACATGTACTTACTATAGGGTTAGGATTAGGAATAGGGCTTGGTTGCATGTAATTGTGCATAATTTATAGTTATTACAACAGTAACGAGTAACAATGACATCAAGTGTTACCCTCAGCTGCTAAAAGCAAAGCTTGAGTTTCGTATCCGTCACACTGGATCTTTCTGGAAGTGACTATTCAGAAAAACTCCATCCCAAAACAGAACCGAGAGACTACATTCTACATAAAATAAGTCTTGAAAATAACTGTAACAGTCCAAGATAATGCAGCAAGCGCACATTATGTTAAGAATAACTTCAAACAGTCTCTGTAAAAGTCGCATGATTCCGTCGCATGAAGGGAAGTAATTCAAATGCACAACATTACCTCTCTAGAATGATTTCTCTAGTGTGAAACCTCACTAAATTTCCAATTAGGAGTCAATAAACTTGATATAGAGATGGCACTCAAACTGTGCGTCAGTCCACAATTTCCCAAGATCCCTGGCCACATCTAGGAGCACACAGACTCCATATTAGTTGCATGTGAAACGCGTCATGCAGCAATAAAAGATAATATGCCGTGGTTGTAGTGATGGAGTGGCAACTGGGGCTCTAGCTTGTGTCAGTGAGTAATTCATTTCAGAATATGTCCAAATAAAAGCATATAAAACACGTCAGTAAGCCACGGCGTTAGAGAGCGAGGAACGGCGACACAGATAAAGTTTAACAAGCGAAACGTCTCCCAGCAGAGAGGGTGATGGGAAACCAGGACCGTGGATTAGAAACGATAAAGAAACGATAAAGAGAAAGACAGACGGGGGAGATAATGAGAGAGAGAGAGAGAGAGAGGAATCATCACACGATTGGCCACCGCTGTGCCACGTCTGCTCATGATGGGCCGTCCAGGCACTGGGGTCTGATTCGGTTTAAAATGAGCTGGTGGAGGGGGTTGTTAACCTCTTCCCAATGTAGACCCTAAAAAAAGGACATAATATTTGTATAATATAATATTAATAAAGTAAATATTTAACACGCACAAACTAATGTTCGGTGAGATTCCTGCTCAACAGGGGTCTCATTTATAAAACTGTGCGTTACTAAAAGTGTACGTGCGCCCAAAAACCAAAAATGTCGTACGTTAAAAAAAATATTTAGACTCATACGCAAGAACCTGCGCAGAATTCACTTTATAAATCCCAGTCAGTGTAAGATTGTGCGCACATGCGTCTCCTCCCCGAAATAACCATATATGGAGCTTACAGCGCCTAGTTTAAATATGCATATGCATCCTTTGCATATGATTATCCATTCACTGTACCAGACATTAGGAATATGATTTATTCATTTCATGAATAAAAATAATTTAGTAGCCTATCCTTGCCTTGTTTTTGAACGAATAAACCAAATAGAGTGCCGAAGTTACGACGTCACTCTGTAGGCCAAAACGCGGAAGTGAGTTAGCATTTTAGCACAATTTTTGAATGGGTTTTTACTAAATCGCCTGAAATAAGGTCTGTGGTGAACAAAGCCTCTAAATATTTTCACATTTTGATCTATGACATAGAACAGTGTTTTTTTTAAAACTTTATTGTGTCTTTTTGTGTTTTTTAAAAACTCTATATAGGCTTCAAAATGTATACATTTTGGATTAACTTGTAAATATTATCTTGATAGACAAAACGTGTAAGGGTCACAACTCTATGTTAAACACAGATCTTATTTTTTGCGATTTAGCAAAAGCCTATGGGGAAAATGCATTGCTTTTCGACCGAGGGAACCCATGCGCTGCTTGCTTCCGAGTTGTCCTACAAAGTGACGTCATCACTTTGGCACTCTATAGTGTAAAATACATTTTAGGGAAAGTTTTTCTGGTCCCACTTTATATTAAGTGGCTTTAAGTACTATGTACTTACATTTCAAAATAAGTACAATGTACTTATTGTGCTCATGTTGTATTGTAAATCACTTTTGGTGCTATTGAGGTGGGATACGGGTAAGGTTAGGGACAGGTGTGCTGGTATGGGTAGGTTTTTAAGGGTAGGTTTAATTGTAAGGGATGGGTCAGCTGTGTAATTACAGATGTAATTACATAAATTAATTACGGCTGTAACTACATGCTGGTATTTTTTTAAATATAAGTACAATGTAAAAACATCTATGTACACAATAAGTCCATTGTATCAAATTATTAATTTCAATGTAAGTACATGGTACTTAAAGCCACTTAATATAAAGTGGGACCGTTTTTCTCGATCTTTTCCACTGGCCAAATAGTATTTTAATTGATTTATATTTTTAAATGCAAGCAGATAGACCTTGTTGTGCATTATTTGCACAAAACCATTTTCTCTGACAATCTGCTGACAATATTTATATGTTGCTTTGAAGCGACTGTGATCCACACAGGTCGAGCTGGTACAGTATATGGTGTGTGTGTTGGCACTCACCCCAGTCCCAGAGCCAGGATGTGGGTGAGCAGCAGCGAGGGCATGAACATTTTGAGGAACTCAGCGGAGAACACGCCTCCTTTCTTCATAGCACCCGTCTTTCTCATGCTCAGAGACACCGAACCAGAGCGCTTCGGGTGGCGGAAGTGAAATTCCCTGTGAGCGGTCAGAGAGAACCATTATACTAATATCTCACTTAAACTGCAGAACACTTTTGTTGGTACCTTACTGAGGGCTAATGAAATAAAAAAAATAAAAAATAAAATATATATTTTTTAAAAATAAAAAAACAAAAAACAAACATATTCATAAAATATTCTAAGTATATTGGGTTTGTTTAGAAATTAATACATTTTCCATGTGCCAGTTTGTCACATGTGACCATACACACATAATGGTTTAATATGGGTTCATACTTCGGGGGAATGTTCTCTGGTCGGCTGGACCAGTCTGCCACCCAACTCTCCCCTTTATCCATGAGGATATCATCCTCTTTATCCCTCTCCAGACTATCATCATCTGACTAAAAGAGATGAGAAAACAGCACTCATTAAGGTGTGCTCATTAAATAACAGTACTATCACGCTAGATCACTGTACATTACAGAGTACCTGACAGTCTCTTTCGCTGGGCATCTCCACATCAAACATGATCTGCCCCTCATCCTGGTCAGGACTGTGTGGTCGAGGTGGGCTGTAAACACAGATAAATACAGATCAGAGAAAAACCAAATCAGACGCCTGAATCATGTGTGGGGTGAATTACACTGTATTTGAAAGCTGCAGATCTAAGAAAAAAAAAAAGTGAAGCGAAACAACGAGCAAGATCCGCTGCTCGTGTGTGTGCAGTCTGGTACAAAACACGTAACATTACGATTATAACGCAAGACTATAGAAACAATGACAGACATTAGCCTCAATAAAGCTAGCTTCATTCATTGAGAGAAAATGTGCGCCTTTGGGGTTTGTAGTCTTTGTAATTACGTATTTTCACAATCAAACTGCGACTTTCTTTACTTTAAAATGTATCTTTTAAATTGACAAACATTATATGTGCAATTCAGGGCACAATTCAAACGAGATCAAAATATTTGTTGTCTCTCGCCATTGACTACCATACAATATTTTTCCAAAATAAGGTCCAATGGCGGTCGACCGGAAAGGGAGGGACTTAAGCCCCGTTCACACCGCCAGCGACACGCAGCGACAAAGCGACAAGATCCCATTCATTTCAATGGAGCGCTGGCGACATCCGGCGACAGTGACCGTTGGCGACAGAATGTGGGCGTGTCAAGCGACAAGAGACAAGCGACAAAAGTTGAGAATTTTCAACTTTATGCAAATGAGAAGCGATTTCCGCGAGCGACAACCAATAGGAAAGAAGACTTTCAGTGGAGCTGCAGCTCACGTCACCGTCTCGAGTGCAGTGCAGGCAAGACAGAAAGAAAGAGTTTGAGGACGATTTCACTGTTTTATATGATTTGACTGTAACCACATACATGGATAATAAAATGATGCATGGAAAAGAAACTGTCGACAGTGAGTTTGATTCATACATTTAACGTTATAGTTCGAGTGTTGTAATTATATGATGCACGTTAGCACTTCTGCAGTTCATTTTACAAATTTCCCTGCATTACATTGACTATTAGGGACAAGAAAATTGATTATTTGTCAAATTTGAACGACGTTTTTATAATTTGTGTTTAATTTTTATAATTTAAGTTTAATTTGTTCATTGATCGATCGTTGATCTAAATGATTTAATCCACTGAACACAGCTGTGGAGATATAAAAACACTCTCCCAACAGCATATGGTTTCTTTTTAGCCTTAAAAGTCATTTATTCCCAGTCAAATTAAAATTATATATCACTTGTGATGGTCTTTTGTATAGATATGGCCAGACGTGCAGTCTACCAATAACACAAGAGCGACAGCACTACGAACGCCCACAAGCGACATCACAGTACAGAGCCTAGCGACACACAGCGACAAAATCGCTGGCGGTGTGAACGGGGCTTTAGGCTCTCTATAATAACCCTGGTTTGGGTGTAGACCACTCATTTTTGGCCAATCAGAAACATTCTCTTCCTGTCAATCATTTTGAGTGCTTGAGTAGAGCAAACCGGTCATACCTATTGCAGGATGAACTGCTGGGGCTGGACTCGTGTTGGGCATCCAGCAGGATTTTCTCCATGTCTCCGTTGTGGATGGAGGAGGAGGAAGGCACATGCTCCAGTCCTCCTGTTAGGACCTCCTCTTCCTCCTGCACGGCCTCCAGGGCCTGTGAAGCCTGGGACTCGCCTTGGTTGCCATTCCCCAGCAGAAGCAACGAGGGCAAGCTGGCGTTCTGCTGCTGAGTGTTTCCGTTCATCTCCAGCTCCACCCAGGACCCTAAAAAGACAAAACAGTCATTAGCATCAGCTCCTGCATTTAAATGGGATTTCTTTTTATTAAATCCAGTGAAATAATTTAGTCTTTCATGAGAGTTTCTAACCCTTAGTGTACATGTCCGCTGGTGTAGAGCTGAGCGGGCGTTTTCAATTCATTCTCTAGGCAGACTCATTCAGGGGATTGTGGGATTGACATCAGGACAGAGTACGCTATGAGAGAATGCCTGCATTTTAAGCAAATGGGAGCCAAAAACACAGACATTTTGCTCAAAAGTGAACACGAGACTGCCTTCTCTGTTGACCTGGTGCAAACATGAGACACGTATGCTAACCTCACTGTTGCTAGGCAACACAAAGATCCACAGACGGGTCCCATGATGCTTTAATAACATGATAATGTTGCTAGGCATTGTTTTGTGGCTGCTATTGTTTTCAAGTTTCTGCTGTTGCTCCAAACAAAATAGGTGTTTAAGTAAATTCGATTAAAGGGATAGTTCGCCCAAAAAAAATCAAATAAAAATTCTGTCATTAATTACTCGGCCTCATGTTGCTCCAAACTTTCGTTCATCTACGGAACACAAATTAAGATCTTTTTAATGAAATCTGAGAGATTTTGAAAGGACGCGAGTGCTTTGTTTGCGTAAAAAACATAATTTACCACTTTAATTACAAAATGTATTTACATTATGATGTTTTTACTATGTTTCTGGGCCTTGAAACGGGTAGCTGCGTAGACTGTCAATGGAGGGACTCCATTTTTTATAATGCTAGTTGAAAGTCTCTTTACATACTGATAGCAATCACTAAGTTAAAGGGATACTCCACCGTTTTTTCATATTAAACTATGTTATTCTGTTGATACAAACCTCTCTCGTCTCAATCGCTCTGGCGCGTGGGACACTTTGATAGCACTTAGCTTAACCCAATTCATTCATTAGGATCCAAAGAAGGGACCAAACGCCTCCACGTTATCCCTATTTAAATACAGTTACACGAGTAGTGTAACTCGGTGTTTGGTCGCTTCTCTGCTTGGATCCTATTTAAAGAATTGGGCTAGGCTAAGTGCTATCAAAGTGTCTCGCGCTCCAGAGCGATTGTTTACACGCACTGATCAATATCAACGTCGAAATAAATCTGCAGTAGTCAGGTGGTACAGGTCAGTGCTCTTTAAGTTGTTTGTTTATTATTATTGTAATGTTATGTGCTTTGAGACACGGTGACGCTTTGCAAACTCTGCTGTGCGCGTTCATGTTTTTGAAGGAGGCGTGGCTTATGCTTTCAAAGCTGCTGCCAGACTCTCTGAAAATTGCCTGATGCCTACCCCTACCTTTAAAAAGGTCTTAATTTGTGTTTTTAAATTGATCGAAAAAGTTTTACGGGTTTGAAACAACATGAGGGTGAGTATAGGGTTGGGTATCGAGAATCGAGTATCGATTGGAACCGAGACTAACTTTTAGTTTTTCCCGGAATCGTTCAAAAGTTAAAATTTCGATTCCTAGTTTCGATATTCACAGTCCACCGAGTGGAAGAAGAAACCGCTGAACAACACCAACGAAGAAGCATCTACCGGAAGTGTTGGCATAACCGCGCGAGTCGAACATGAGTACCTTACGTCGGCGATCCAAAGTGTGGCTTCACTTTTCTAAAAATAACGAAATCTCGGCAAAATGCAAAATTTGTGACAAAAGGAGTATTTTTACAGAAGGAGTATTTCCTTCATAAAGGCCGTTGGTTAGCAAGGTTAGCTAAAAATTTTTGACCCTGCCTCTTAAAAGAATCGGAATCGAGAATCGTTAGGAACCGGAATTGAAACAAGGAATCGGAATCGGAATCAGAATCGTTCAAATTCAAACGATACCCAACCCTAGGTGAGTACTGGTAATTAATGACAGAATGTTCATTTTAGGTGAACCAACCCTTTAATTTAATCATGATCACAACTAACCTTTTAAAACACCAAGGGAAATAATAAACAACATTGCAGCACTAATAAGCCAGCATCCTGTTTAAATGAGCATCATCTTAATATGGCAAAATCCTTCACTAGAGGCCAGCCCACAACAATGAACTCTCCTATTTGCCACAGTTATGGGCACGTTGCCATGGCAGACTATTTTCCACCAGCTCTTGTTGTCACACTGCATCACAACAAACCTCTTGCATTGAACAAGGGACCCAAAGCACATCTTAGTAACCACCAGAACAACTGCATAGCAACACCTTGACAACATGCTGACGAGTTCTGCATGGGCGAGCTCCACTCACATTCTAAGAAAACATCAAAACCCCACATCCTAGGCCAAAAAGTGATGAATGACTGACTATCGATGTGGTAAAATATTCAAATGAATGCACAAATATTATAACACACCAGCTCAAGTTGCACTGATCCTGGAGCAGCTCTGATGGAATTCACTGCAGGACAGGAGCGGGAGGGATTATGTAATCTCTGGCACATCAAACCACTCGCTGCTTTTCCTCTCCCATCCCCCCGCTGTGTCTGTAACCCAGATCTGTCTGTGTGCCACAGACGCCGAGAAACCTACTATTCACCACCACTAAATGATAACTTGTAAACAGAATGACTCATTTTAATGAGTTTGCACCATCTGAAAGCTCTCTAAGAAGCTATGCATCTCAAAAGCTATTGAGTTTCCCATCTAGACAGCATTTTTAGGCATCATACATGCTGTCTAGGTAGGTAGGCAAAAGACAGAATAATTTTACCCGAGTGCAACAGAATATTCAAGAAGAATGATTGTAAGATGGGACTTGATTTTATCCACCAGGAATTGATTGGATGATGAAAAGTGAGATTTGATATGAGGGGCTGAAAATAAGAGGGCTTGATGAGATCAGCTAAAAAGGAAAATCTGAAAAGATAACAGATTTGTTTCGTCTTTAGAATAACGTGCATTAGTGAATTTTGCACGACAAGAGAATGAAGGTGTATTAAGAAAAAAAAAGCATCTGCGTTATATTCAAATCTACAACGCTTTTGCAAGAATTAAGAGTAACTATATGCACTCCAAACCATGTATTGTTATGCACAAATAAACAAAATAAACAAAATAAGGAAATATGGCTTGCACTTCACTTCGTATGTGCAAGTGCAACCAAAGGAATTGTTCAGAGGTACAGAATGAATGTGAAAAATGAAGAAAATGTGCTGAGGTCACAGACCACTTTGAATACACCAAGATGAAAAAAGAGGGGGGGGGGGGGGGGGGGGGAATAACACAGGGAAATGTCTCAATATAGACTGCCATTTCAGGACAGGGCGGGCATAGACAACATTAACTAAATTATTTTAAATTAACCTTTGTGTTCACTTAATTGTGCAATTCTGATAAAATTCTGACCAACTACTGAATATAATTTATTAAAAATGTAATAAAACCCATATTATGGGGTATGCTTAACTGAAATAACCCAGCCAGTTTCTACTAAAACTAAAACAGAATGGAGCAGACAATGAACAGTAAAATATTAAGGCCATAACCAGTTAAATTAAGCCGAAATATTGTTAAGCTCTCCTAGTTTCATTAGTTATTTACACGCCCCCGCCTCCATTTTTGTCAGAACCCCTCTTCGCATTGTTTTGATACCAACGTAGCCCCGCCTCCACGCCG
This sequence comes from Pimephales promelas, assembly GCF_988280905.1. Taxonomy (NCBI): domain Eukaryota; kingdom Metazoa; phylum Chordata; class Actinopteri; order Cypriniformes; family Leuciscidae; genus Pimephales; species Pimephales promelas. Next base: position 32,756,450 of record NC_142782.1, on the reverse strand, counting down.
CTCGAACTTAAAATCAAACTAACGGTTGGCTAACATTCCGTCAATCATTAATAGTTGCCAGGCAACGCCACGTCATTCGCTCTCATTCGCGTTGACGCCGTTCAATCTCCCGCCCTTTAACCCCTCCCCTAAGAGAAAGGAGGAAATTCCAGCCATTGAGCGAAGTGAGACAATAGATGTTGCATAACAGCGTTTTAAAGCTCCATAGAAAAATAAAACGTGCACATACAACAGATTTAAAGCGACCTTGGGATCCCTCCCGACGTTTCCCTGCAGAAACATGGACGGGGTTTTACCGTTGAGTCCCTGTTCTTCATTGTTGTTGAGCTGCGCGGCGGCTGTGGTGGACATGTTGCCTCTCCAGTCACTCACGTCCCCTGCTCGTGAACGCGCGCGTGCTCATTCATCTGCGGCCCCTGAATGGCTCCACGTGAACGCAGGTGCGACGTCATCACATTCGGAATATTAATTTCAAATAAATTAAAAATGCACAAAACATAAGTCAAATTTTAAAGTAGCCAACACTTTAAAATTTAACTTATGTTTTGTGCATTTTTAATTTATTTAGTAGATGTAGACATACAGAACGATAAAAAATAAAAGATACACACATATTAATACAGTTAAATAGACATAGATACAAATAGATTGATGGATACATATATAGTTAGATATAGATAGAAACAGACATGACAGATTATACACACACACAGACAGACAGACTGACAAAGATAGAAAGACACATAGACAGACAGATAGAGATAGATGCACAATGCTGTCTGATATAAACATGCTGAAATCCTGAAAATAACGTTATTTGCCTTCAATGACAGTCTATACTTGTATTTGCATATTACGGATGTCGCCCCGAAATTGAAAGACAACATAGAGCGTCTGCAATAATGACAACCTAAAAACCCGCTAGTACGGTTCACAGATCACCAAAACCTAAAATAGCTCTGGCACAGATTCATTTCTGGATGTCCCATTTGTTCCTGCTAACCTAAATATGGGGCAGATGTTTAAAGAGAAGTGATTCTACTCTGTGTAATGTTCTCTTACCTGCTTTTATAATAAAATCACCCTTTTAATGAATGCTCCTTTCCTGGAAAAATGACCCCAAGAAGTTTAGTTTTTCAGTCTTAAAATTAAGTTTTATTTTTACATTTGGGATTTTACAACTATTAAGATAAAGGGAACATAATTCTGGGTTTGTTCATATACAGCAGGCCTGATTTCCATGTAAACGCACTCCATTATACAGAATCATTCTGCACCAATCAATCAACAGCTCAAGACAGTCACGCGACTGCATTAATACACTGAATACTGTCAACGACATGATTTCGATTTTCCAAAATTTATATAAAAATATCTAGAGCATTCTTTACCTCATAGGAACCATTCTGTATTAAAAAGCCGCAAATAAAACGACACACACCATAAGATGGCGAAAATCAGAAGAGATTATAAAACATGCACATCTGCACAAACAATTACTTAAGACTTCAAATATTTGTGTGTCCCTATTAAAAGAGATAAAAAGTCTCCCTTCCCACAAAGACTAATATATTGCATAAAATTAATGCCACAATTAGTTGTACTTAATGTAGGGAATAATGTAGCTATTCAGGAACCCTGCAACTTCAAGTCAATTGCACTTGTGGATAAATGTCAGGCATTAGACTGAGCGTTAGGTGAAGGAAACGTCCTGTTGCGCCAGGCCAGAAGGGAGCGATCAGAGCATGAGGTTTCGTACAACCGATTCAGTGTTAATCATCATTATGCAAACTTATTAAACAGGATTTTCTGGGTCATTTTGGTTGGGTGTTTCGAGACCCAGCAGTGCATGGGGTTTCAGATTAAAGCTAAGACGGACAGATCAAAATGTGCAAAATAAAAACAAAACCAAAGTACAGTAATACAACTAAAAATCCCTTCTCCGGCCTACAGTGTATCAATTAACGTAATAGAATAATCCAAAGGTTTTTCATGTACTACAGTTGTTAATATTAAGACTATGAGTTTCAGGAGAGAGGTTGTGCATGGATACCCGATTAGCATGTATCCCGCCTTACTCCTGGAGCTAGGAATGGGGACGAAGCAGTTGGAAATTCCTAATTCAGTTTCTCCTGGAATATGTAAAGGTTATTGACTGTCGCCAACGCGACAATGTTATCCTGAGGATGCCAGGAGGTGTAGAGGATCTTTCTGCTGAAGTCCAGGCAGTCCACGCCGATCTCGTTCCTCTTGCGTCTGCTCCCCGCGCACACGCGCCAGGTCTTGAGCGGGAGGCCGGGCGAGCCGCTCTCCCACGAGGCCTCGAGGGTCGCGTCGCGCTGGGCGTCCCGGTCGAACATCCGGAAGAAGTTGTTGTAGGACCCCGTCATGACCTCGCTGAAAATGGAGGGATGAAAAATAAGGAGAAAATTAGGCAGATTAATAAGAAAAAAAAAAAACAAGCCTGCCAAACGATTAATCACGATTAACAACCAAAATAAAAGTTTGTGTTTACATAATATATGTGTGTGTTTGTGTGTGTATATATATATATATATATATATATATATATATATATCTATAAATCAGTATAATTATATATTTTTTTTATATAAATAATATTTTTTTCTTAAATATACATGCATGTGTATGTTTGTATTTATATATATACAAAATAATTTATTTTCTATATTTTCAAATATATATATATATATATATATATATATATATACATACACACAGTATAATTTAAATTATAAATAAATATTTTATATATAAATAATATTTTTTTCTTAAATATACATGCATTTGTGTGTTTGTATTTATATATATATATAAAAATAATTATACAGAGCACCCACATATATTATGTAAAAACAAACTTTTATTTTGGATTAATCACGATTAATCGTTTGACAGCCCTAATGTCTTTATGGCAATGAAAAATAAAACAACTGTTACAAGCAAAATGTAACTATAAAATGTAGGGCTGACAGAGATATAATATATCTCAGCCCAAAAGCCATTGCTGCAAAGTAAAATTTGTTTTTAAAAAAAAAGTAGCCATTTTTTCAATAAATAAGCTACGGTAAAAACATTTTTGTTTTCAAATGTGAATGGAATATATGTTGAAAATAAAGAGTTTAATTTCATTCACTCCTTTTCAACAGTTATTACTGCCATTGAGTGTTATTATTACACTACTGTTCAAAAGATTGGGTCAATCAAATCTTTCAATGTTTTTGAAAAAAATCTCTTCAAAGCTGCATTTATTTGATCAAAAATAGAGAGAAAAAAAAGTTAAATTGTGAAATATTTCAATTTAAAATAACTTAGTCCTGTGATCAAAGCTGAATTTTCAGCATCATTACTCCAGTCTTCAGTGTCACATGATCCTTCAGAAATCACTCTAATATGATGATTTGCTGCTCAAGAAACATTTCTTAATCTTTTGTAACATTATAAAGCTCAATTTAAAGCATTCATTACTGAATAAAAGTAATATTTTTTTTTCCAACCAACAACACCTTACGGACCCCAAACGTTTGAATGGTAGTAATAATAGTAGTTTAAAAATATAAAATTGTAATCTTTAATATCTGCAAAAAAATTCCCCAAAATGATCATAAATATTCTATATAATGTAGTTTCATGTACCTAAGCTCCAAATCAGGAAGTTTCTGAAACAGCATTGTGTGTGTATTTTTGAGCGCTCTGTTAGTCAAAGATAAAAGCTCGAGTCTGATATTCCCTGTGTTCAGTGATACGGACCCCACAGTGAGAACACAGCTCATGCCTATTCAAGGTTTGTTTTGCATTTGCTTTAATCATAAACTGAAGATGCTTTAGTCATTAAAAGAACGTGCGTCATGATGCTGTACACGAGTCACGTCTCCTCACCTGTCGTCGCCCCCCCAGCAGCACTCGAACTTATCAAAGATGCAGTCGTTCTCGTACAGAGAGCACAGCTTACTCCTGAGATAACCATGAACCTGAGAGGGGTGGAAATCAAGAGGTCAAAATCAATTTACACAATAGTAAAAGGTCGGAAGGCCGCAGTTTCATGTGGAGCATTTGGATATTTTTAGAGATTAGAGACTCAATGAACAACATCTCAACACTAAATTATAAAGGCCGGTCACATATAGACGCCTGTCTCAAATACAAGCCGGTGCAGTTCGACGATTTGGGAAAATAAAAGCCCGGACTACTATTTGAAGTTTTACGGTATGCGTGTTTGATAAATGTCTTAATACAGGATGTTTCAAATTCAATTGAATTCAATTAAACATCTACCAACGACTAAAAGTGACATATCAACAGCAAAGTCGGTAATGCATTAATTTTGGAATCATGACTACTGACATGCAGACTAATTATTAGTGATTACTAATAAAGCTCGGAATTTATATTAACAGTCATTTAAATGTATCATTAATGTAGTGCATCATAAGCTAACTTTTCAAAATCTAATTACATCCTGATGGCTTCTCTTTTATTACCTGCTGGATATTCTGAGCCAAAAGACTTGCATTATGGAAAAATTGTATTTCCAAGGAATGCAAAAATCACCACATTAAATTTAAACAAGAAATAGAATAAATAAGAAATAAAAGAAAAAAGAAATAACAACAAACAAGAAATAAAAGAAAACATTGACCACTAGGTGGCATCCCTGATGCCACCTAGTGGTCAATGTTGTTAAATCAGTATTTTTTTTAGAGGGGAAATTAACACAAAAAGAAAACCATTTACTAGTTTCAAGCCTCTTTCATGGAAAAGATGAAACTTTAATGAATGTATTAGTTGTTATTTCCCATGTAATTACAATTAATGTAGAGTCAAGGTTAAAAAAAAAAAAAACATATTAGAAAAGCGGTTCTTCTGAATTCATAAAATATCTTTAATTTAAATTCTCGTTAATAATCCAGGGAGTCTTTAACAGCTGCAAGTGGATCATGGAGTCGAGATACGAGAACGAATCAATGTCGACTAAAGTCTAGTGAACTGGATCAACCCATTTCCTCTTTTACAATGATCCAATTTAACAGAACAATTGGTTCACGCTACTCAAACAACAGATCATTTTTACCATAAGCAACTTTTATGATGCTTTTCTAAATATAAAATCCCCAGTCCAAATTAATTGCATGAATAAAAGCAGGACATTAATTTCTCATTTAGTGTTGCCCAGAATATTTGGAACATGATCATTTTTAGATGAATTATTCCTATAATTTTTTCCAAGTGTTTGACTGCCTTGGTACACCAAAGCGATTTGGATTATTGGATATTTGGATTATATTTTTGTTTTGCAGCACAAAATGTCCCACATTGACAGAAACATCACCTGGTAATATGCCAGTCACAATTAATGATTAATCATCTGATCATGGTTATACGATCTAATCCCAATTATTTGAGATAATTGTGCAGTTTAAATTTCAAAATCACATTTAGCCAAAAAAAATAAATATATATATTCATACAAAATCGGGCTTTGTTGGTTTAATCAGACTGCCTTATATAATATTAATTTTCAGAGCATTAAAATAAATCACATTATTTTCATTATTTCCAAGTGAAAAAGTAATTTAATGTATTAGGCCTAAACTGTGACGTGAACAAAACAGATTTTTTTGTATGACGATGAATCGCCAGCACAAAATCCATGATCTCTACCGGCCTACCTGGTATATTTCCACCGGCCGACTCTCCATGTGAAGGTCCCAGATCTTGAGGGTCAGATAATCTCTGGTCATCATGTATCGGCCGCTGTGACTGAACTTGACGTCTGAGATGGATGAGATGATTTCAGAGAAGAAGGACCGTGTGCTGGGGTCCTCGGGCTCCTCAAACACTACACAGAAACACACGGCGATGAATGAGTTCTGCTCCATCAGTGAAAGGCAAGTGAAACTTCAGAAACTAACGTTTTGAGTGTTGGTCACACAGAGCGGACGCCCGCATGTCACACAGGCGCACTGAGCCCTTGCTGCTGCCGTACACAAACGTGTTGCACTGGAGCGGGTGAAACTCTGAAGCCGTGATCACCTCCGTCAGCTCCTCCATGTTGGCCGGCTTGATATCAACAATGTCTGAGTCGGTGGTTAAGGGCTGAACTTCAGTAAGACAATATGAGGAAAAAACATGAAAAACAATTGAAAGGAAGAGGTAAATCACTAGGGCTGGGTATTGAGACAAATTTCACAATTCGATTCGATTTCGATTCACAAGCTTGCAATTTGATTCGATTACGATTCGATTCGATTATTTTGGAGATCAGTTACAATAAATGGCAATTTTTCTCAAGGGAATCAAATCTCTTAAATGCTGTAAACTATGGTCTATATATATAGTCTAGTTGTAGCCTATAGGCTTCATTAGCCTAATATGAAGGTAATAATTAACTGTTTTGTAGCTATACAAACACTTAAATTACACTTTTATTTATTTTTATAATAAGAAGATTATATGAAATATAAACATTTAAATGGTGGTAGTCATAAAAACTTGCCAGATTTATTCAAATATGCATTAAATATTGAAGAACACTAACGAGTGTGGACTAACGAGTTTATGTGCGTTTTCTGAGGTAAATATGACGATACATGACATTGATTACAAGCTGTCTAACTGACGTCTTTCCACGGTTGAAACGCTGATTGACCGAATCAATGTGACATGATCCGGATTTCGATAAGTTGTACTCGATCTTTTAACACACTTTCAGATGCTCATTCATGTTTATTTGGCGCTGTGACTGATATTATTAAGCCGGAAGAGAGATCAGCGCTGCTGCTTCTCCAGAGCGAAAGAGTGAATTTCTAAAGAAAATGGACGTAATTTGAAAATTGAGACTTTGTTTCATATCAATAGTAACAAAGGACAAAGATTATTGCGATTTTTAGGATGCGCGCAGCCGCGATACAATGTCCCATTCATTCAAATGAAACAGGATGACTAATCGATTCTTGAGATTTAAGAATCGATATCGGTTTGTAAAAATGAGAATCGATTAATATCGAGAAATCGATATTTATTTCCCAGCCCTATAAATCACCCAATCAGCTGCTTTGATAACTACTATGAAACATTCATCAAGATACATTTACTGGAGATGCAAAATGACGTCTCGTTTTCTGTGAGTTTTGCTTAAAACGAGAACAAATATCTGCCGAAAAATTAATTTAATTCAAAGGGAAACTCAATGACATTTGTTCATGTTTCAAGACAGTATTGTATGAATAAACAAAAAAAATGTATAAACTGGATACTGAAGCTTCGGTCGGTGAAGTCCAGGTGCCACAGGTTGACCCTGAGGTCATCGGCGGACAGATACGTCTCGTTGTCGCTGTTGACCGAGATGGAGTTGATGTGGTAGGTGTGAGCGTTGGCGTACACCCGCCGTGGACTCGCCTCCACCATCAGATCCATCGGCTGGAACACGGGAACCTGTGCGGAGCAAAGCGTGTTACTCGGATGGGTTTGTTAACGCATTAGCACAATCCTGAGAGTGTGTGAGTCTGAACACACCCGTAGTGTTGTGAGCGATGACGGATGCCTGTAGCGGCCGTCCTCTTCTTTGAGGTTATACCCCTCTGGTCTCTTGTCTCGTTCACTGATTTTCCAGAGCTTGATGGTTTTATCTGCATGCAACAAAATAATAAAGCATTGGCCACATGTATAAATGAGTCTGTATTTGCGCCAGTGTTAAACTAAAACAATTTTCAGTAATTGAACTAAAGCTCAAATCAAATATAAATATTAAATGAAAAACCTAAAAGACAATGAGAAATGTAATGTTATCTTGGAAAACGAACTTAGTTAGTTAGTTCGGGTTAGTTCACCCAAAAATGAAAATTCTGTCAGTATTTACTCACCCTCATGTTGTTCCAACCCCGTAAGACCTTCGTTCATCTTCGGAACACAAATTAAGATATTTAAGATATTAAGATCGCTCCTGCATACAGTCCATAGGCTTCTTGAGGGACTGGCTCTTGCTGTCCCCGAAAAGTCATTAAAGACATCGTTAAAATAGTCCGAGTGACTACAGGGGCTCAATCTTAAGTTTATCAAACGACGAGAACACGTTTTGTGCGCAAAAAAACAACAAAAATAACGACTTTATTTCAACTATCACTTCCTTCTCCATGAGCCTGTAAGTCAGTTAACGTAGTGTGATTGCGTAGAGCTACGTCACACGTAGGCTCACTATTGGCCGACGCTGGTCATGTGTGTGTGATGCGTGTGACGTACAATAACAGAAGCTTACGCTATTAAACTAGTAACCTGACTCGCGCAGAGGGAGAAATAAACTAATAGTGAAATAAAGTCGTTATTTTTGTTGTTTTTTTGCGCACAAAAGTGTTCTCGTCGTTTGATAAACTTAAGATTGAGCCACTGTAGTCACTTGGACTATTTTAACGATGTCTTTAATGACATTTCGAGGACAGCAAGAGCCAGTCCCTCAAGAAGCCTATGGACTAGTATGCAGGAGCGATCTTAATATCTTAAATATCTTAATTTGTGTTCCGAAGATGAACGAAGGTCTTACGGGGTTGGAACAACATGAGGGTGAGTAAATACTGACAGAATTTTCATTTTTGGGTGAACTAACCCTTTAAGTTCAAGATGAGGTACTAAAATGACTAAAACTTAAATTATTTAAAACTAAATAGAATTATAAAAATTGAATAAAAATGACAAATTTATTAAAACAAAATTATTAAAACTTTAGAAATTAAAATAAATAAATACTAAAAATATTAATAAATAATAGCATCTAAGTAATAAAATATTAATAAATAATATTTATAAATAAAAGATATTACTAAATAATAGTATCCAAGTAATACTAAAATAACACTTCATTCATCGGTTCGCTCACCGTTTGTCGACAACAGGAAGTGTGCAGCATTTTTCTGAGGAAGCCAGCGGATCTTGTTGATCTTTTCCTCGATTTCCAGACTCTTCAGATAGTCGAACTCTGGCTCGTGACTCTGGAACGTGCTGTAGACGTTATACTCCGCGTGGCACTGTGGCAGGTTCTTACTCTGACAGGACACACAAATACCACATGTAAGGGGATAAAACACAGCTAGGTGTGCGTTACATGGTTTTAATGCACAGCCGTGGATTTTCCTGCTTATACCAAGGTCGCCCTACAGGTCGGAAGCGGAATTGTCCATCACCGCTGTCGTAAATAATTTAGCCGACTGTCGCACGCACACTCGAACAATAAACATAGACGAGGTGAACAATATCCATAGACAAGGTTTCATGAAAGTATGAAGTATTGCGACATCAGAAACGAAGAAAAAACTAAATAATGACCATTGAACCGCTTGACGTAAAGCAAGACAAATTTGTAGTTTTCTTATGTCTCATTAGAACTACAGAAACGCGACCCTTACATTATAGCAGATACAGGACCTCAAAGCGAATCCAGAAGTGCCTTTCACCCTGTTACGACTTAATGAACCACTGAAACCATTTTGGAAACATTATTTTAAGGTAAAAAAAATAAATAAATCGTACTTAGTGTTGCTTTAAGGGCCGGATCCATTTCTTTTTCTGCAACACAAACACGATTGAGCTTCTGCAAGAACCAATGAGGTTCACTCTCGTGTTACGCAGCACGTTTGAACTTCAGCAAGAACCAATGAGGTTTGTTCTCATGTTACGTTTAAAAAAAAAACTTCATTTGTGTTTCGAAGATGAACGAAAAATGTATGGGTTTGGAACAACATGAGGGTGAGTAATTAATGACAGAAATTTAATTTTTGGATGAACTATGCCTTTAGGGTTAATACTAGACAGTAATTCAGGTGATACTTTTTAAAATGAATGAGTTAAACAGCCTCTAAATAAAACCGTTGGCTACAAATTAGAAATATTGATCTGAGTTGAAATATATTATTAGCTCTTTAAACACAGCTTCCATGTAGAAAGCAGTTGCTAGCAAGCGGCAAGATCAAACTAGACGGATATATGGTACATTTATACAACTTAATACACGGTACTTCACCACAAAAATAATTATGAGGGTAAGAGATATTGATTTGTGATGAAACTGTTTTAAAATCGTAAAATCCATTACAGTCACAAAATGGCAAGCGTAAAGCGCCAACTTCAGTTACCAAGTTGAGCCTGTGTTATTAGTGATATGGGTTATTAGAGGGGGATAAAATATTGCTGAATTGTGCGATTAACCAATCAGAATCAAGTATTCCACAGAGCCGTGTAATAATGGTGCACAAGTAATGCTGAAATACCACTGAGTTGCATATTACTACTGTCACCGTCCCACAGGTGGGACGTTTGCCACTATATTTTTAAAACAATAATATCTTAGTAAATACCTTAAATAATATTGACAACCTATATATCATTTGAAAGCTTACAATCTCTAGTTTCCATATTTGGTGACTGATTTTCAAAATATATTACAGAGGAGCCATAATTTATCAATATAAAACAAGAATATTTTCATACTCATAAGGCATGTTCAGACCTTTATTTTAAAATAGCAGTAAACATGGAAAATCGTGAAAAAATGGTAGATACCTCAGTTTGTTTTCATGCCAAAAGTTCAAAAGATAGAATCCATTCAATTATTTTGGAAAAAAAAAAGGTCTGAAAAGTTTGAAATATCAAGAAAAAAATAATAAATTCACCATTTGTGACGTGGCAGCTAGCTATGACTTACATGCGTGTTCGTTGTATGTGTTTCTTAGAGGTTCAATTCATATCAAAATCTGCCAAACTTCCCATGCTACTTCTGAATAGGATCTCTACTTCAGAAATTGTATGAAAATTGTGAAAATAATGGTTCATATCACTCAAAACACGAATGGAAATGCAGGCGCCCTTATATGGGCAGTAATGGAGTCTGATTGTGCCCTAGTGAAAAAGTTTGGTACTGCGCTCAAACTAAATCTTACTGAAAGCTCATTTTTTGAGATATCAACCTAAAATTTGAAACACAACTTGTTCAGATTTTTGGCTTTGATCTTTCTGCCATTTTAGAGTAGCCCAGGTTTTGAAAATATATATTTTATGTAAAATATGAATAATTAATATTTTTACATTGTACATTTCCATAAACTCAAACTTCTATAACTTTTTTTCTGTTTCACTTTCTTAATTTATTTCACTTCTACAAAAATCTGCCAAATGTCTTCTTTAAAACAAGACCAATCATATGTCTATATTCCAAAGCATTCTTGAATTACAGCCATTTAAGTTCGAAATGTGCATTTTCATGTCTATTCAAAAAAGGGGGGTGACAGTTAACAGGTTAAAGGAATACTCCATCCATAAATGAAGCTTTTAATATTGCATATTCAAACCCGGCGTGTCGGCACGTGAGAACCAATAACATTCTGTATGTTCCCAGGTTTGAATATGGCCTCCTTTTGCATTTGGAATAACAATGTCAAGCCCATTTATGCTCCACCCTTTATAATTGCTCTACGTAATGACCAGTAACCCATCTCACCTCTTGTTCTTGCTGGAAGATCACTATTCTTCCGCCCCGGTCTCCTGTGGCCAAAAGCTCCCCGGAATGATTGAACTCCACCGCAGAAATGATGTCAGCTGCAACACACACACACACACAATAATGAATAATTGAATAGATCAACTATGAGACCATATTGTTTCACTGAATGTTTCTGAGAATATAAGTGACTCTTGTATTTGTGCGTGTGTGGGCGGGCACATGCGGAGCCTGGCATTAAAAGCATCTCAGGCATCTGTACACGCAGTGCCATCGTGCAACCCCCCATCCCAGCATTCCCTAAGAATAACAATCTCTCTCTCTCTCTCTCTCTCTCTCTCTGTCGTATTATTGTGACGGGCAACAGTGTGGTGCTGGGCCGTGCCATGTTCTGACTCAACCCAGAGAACAAATCCTTTATGTTTACAACAATTTAACCTCATATATAAATATATGTAAACATACCGAGACCGGTCACTGAAACGCCACTAAATAATTTCCAGAACAATCAAAGAAGTTTTATTCAGAATTACTTTCTAAATTATAGCACTCAAAAGGGCACTTTGTAGCTAATGGAATATGTTATAGTAAATGAAAAAATGATATACAAATCTCTCTTTCAGTATTTATATAATATTATTTCCACTTGTCATGTTACATTTAATTTGAAATGTCAAGTTTTTTAGAGATTTCCATAAATATTCCATGGATATAAATCACAATTTGACAATTCTCTCGTGTTTCCATGAGCTTAAAAATGTTTGCATAATGCAAACTCTTGAAAAATTAATTCTAGTGCTATCAAATCGATTAATCGAGATGAATCTAACAAACGTTTTTGTTTACATAATAATTGGGTTTGTGTATATTTTATGTGTGTGTGTGTGTGTGTGTGTGTGTATATATATTAGGGCTGGGCAATGATTAATCGCAATTAATCGCATCCAAAATAAAAGTTTGTGTTTATATAATATATGTGTGTAGTGTGTGTATAATTATTTTGTATATATAAAATACACACACATGTATTTATATATTTAAGAAAAATGTGTTCTTAAAATATCAAATATTTATACATAATATTAATTATGTAAAAATATATATATATAAAGTACATGCAAATATTTCTTAAATATATACATGCATGTGTGTATTTATATATACAAAATAAGTATACACACTATACACACATATATTACGTGAACAAAAACTTTTATTTTGGATGCTATAATTCGTTGCCCAGCCCTAATACACACACACACACTCGTTTATAAATGTGTATGTATATATATATATATAAACACACATTTTTACATATCATGATAAATCATATCATAAACTTTAGGAAAGAATGACATTAAAGATAAAGAAAATAATAACTTTTGTTAACTGGGATAATATTCAGCACGGTCACAAAAAATGATACCGAGAAGAAGCTTTGAAGATCCTTTGTTAACTGATATTGTTTTACAGCAGTAACTGTGTTATTTTGGGGTTGTGGGTTTCTTGTGGAGTCAGGGATGTGTCTTACCTTCAGCTACATCATCATCTACGGCTCCTTTGACCTGGGACAGACACCAGCGGCTCTGGCCGTCTCCATCTCCTGGAACCGAAGACAAATTCACACTGTATGTCCAACACGAGGACCACATTAAAACCCCCCTATCTGTGTCCACTTCAACAAACAGTTCTGATCGAGAAATCTTCATGAAACACAGACATATCCAGTGAGTTCACATGGATTTGAGATTGAGGACGAGCTGTTGATCAGGACTGTGTCCACACCAGCACAGTGTGTGCCAAACATCTGAGCACAGCAGCATCAAACATCTGACGATCTACACATGCATCAGACACAGAGGTGGACCTTATTTCTGCTTCACCATGACTCGCAATTCAGAGCACATTTAAATCACAATCAACACACACACATTTAACAATCTCCAAACATTGCCGACTACAAAATGTGTCGGAATATCAGCTTTACTTTCTAAGCGACGCAAATACATCGCGTAGCATTTCGTGACTGCATGAATCATATTTAATATAGCGAAATTAAAGTTGCTTATATATACCGTCCATGCTGGGCTGGATCTGAATCAGTCCCTGGGCCTGTTTATTTGTCGATGTTGATTTCAAGCGTCTTTTCCTCTGACTCGGTTACTTCATGAAGATATCTTAACAAGAGAATGTTTGTTTTCTTAACAAGGAGCTGGAATACGGTTTGATTTCATAATTCCCTCCGTACAGAAGCGTGTTTAGCTCTTCTATCATTCCGCATACACGCGCTGGTTGTGCGTGATCCGGTGACGTCACGACTCACGCAAGAAGGCGAAGCCCGACAGCGACCACGCGCGGTCACCATCCCGAAACACATTGTTTTTTTTTAGATAAATACTTAAAGGGATAGTTCACCCTAATAATGAAAAGTCTGTCATCATAGATATAGATCATATTGAGTTGTTCCAAACTTTATTTATTTCTTCTGCTGAATACAGAAGAAGATATTTAAAAGAATACGGGTAATCAACATGTTGAAATCATCCCACAACTGTTTGGATGTTTTGAATGTCTAATTGAAGAGAATTGGCACTGGCTGGTTACTTCCGGGTTCTGGACTGGCTGCAGTAACGCGTCTCTGTCCATGCGGGGGCGGTCGCGGTCGAGTGCAGAATGAATGGGAGTCAATGGGGTTTCACCCCCAAAAATCCACGTTTCTCAGGATGTAATTTTTTGTCAAGTAATTTGAAAGTTGCATTCAAAAGGGAGGGCTAAGATAATACACTCAGCTGAAAATTGCATTTTTAAGTTCACTTATCTGCTCTAAAAATCCGTTCAAAAATGTGATGACATCACACAATAGCAGAATGCTAGCGTGTTCCGGCCAACAACGGCCTAATCTGTATGAAATCAAAAGGACATAAGTACTCGTTCATTCAACTTTTGGCCTATAATCTATATTGAACTTGCGGAATCAACAATAAAATCTATTTTGATTTAATGACAAGCAGGTGAAAGAGACACATTTAGCCGTTTAGCCTCATAGACTCCCATTCATTCTGAACTCGCCCGCGATCACCTCTAGTGGAATTCTAATGGAACTGCAACCAAGGTGATACACAACGGGGCTAATGGGAAGTGCCAAGGCTCTCCGTTAGATGGGCTCTGGTTATGCTAACTTAATCAGGACAAAGGTAAACTGCGCTCCACCTAGCTGCTAGTTTAGTAACAGTTCTACTGCTAACAACCATTCACACATGTAACGTACATTTCTATGTGTTTCAAAAGTGTAGTTAACGTTAGCTGTTTTAAGCAAAACTTAAGTTAGTAAGCAAAACGATGGTTAAACCAAGAGGGTAGCAACAGGTCCAATTAAAGGGTTAATGTTATGAGAATATTAAAATACGGGATATTTTACAGGAAAATACTAAAACGGGAAGACAGCGGGAAAAGAGCTCAAGTACGTGAGAAACCCGGAAAAAAACGTGAGGGTTGACAGCTAATGTTACTAACTATCTGTCCAGATTACTGTGTTCCCACAGTTTGCCGACTCTTTGTTGGAGATTTCATATGGACCCAAACCGTTAAAAGTGCCACTGGCTTCCCCATTTAACATATCCCGGTACATTCCACAACCTTTTAGGGATTTTAACATCTTTTTTCTTTTCTTTATCCCAACTGTGCTGCTTCTCCTCGTTCGACTTGCTTTACTGTTACATGCGCGAAGCTGCCAACATGGCCGCCAAGCCAGTACGCCTGGGTTCACACCGGATGTATACATTAATGTATATTAAGATGGAAAACATGTATTTTAAATTGTAATAATATTTCACAATATTACCGTTTTTACAGTAATTTTAATTAAATAAATGCAGCCTTAAGAACAGAAGAGACTTATTTTATCTGCTCAAGGGACAATACTATAGAAATGAAACGTGGATATATTTTAGAATAGTCAATGTGCTGCTTGTGTATATTAGGCTACTTTATATCATTTACTTTGACTACTCTAAAATATATCCAACTTTCATTTCTATAGTATTGTCCCTTGAGAAGATATACTAAAATGTTTGCTGAAATGTGAGGGGTGTACTCACTTTCGTGAGATACTGTATTTATATATACACATTATGTCAGATTTTTGTGGTTTTCCATAAATCCGGTCCACATCTTAGATGATACGGTTGAAAAATGAAAAATTACAGTCTGGCTATTGATTAACCAACAATGCATTATTTTTTTTGCAATAGTGCATTAACTGAAATTGTATCTCTAAAACAAATTGGTATCAAGCTGTAAACGCAGAATATAGAATTTAATGTGTGGGGTAGTGCAGCCCAGAGGCATTATTTGTATGACATGGCCCATAAAGATTAATTTCTCCTATTAAACAGAACACATGGCATATCTTGGATGTGGATCCCCTGGTCTTTTTAGCAAGTGAATTGATTTAGACCAAAACAAAAGCTTTATAAGCCTTTTGATTTTCACTGCAGTTCCCTTGATCCTAATTAGCACAACTATGCAAGTTAAACGATTTCAAACAAAGGCCACTTTCACTGTGTAGCTACTGTGTAACTTTAGCGTACTGCATAATGCACAGTTTCTACTGCATATTTGTGACTACTTTTTGAAAAGTCTGAAATCTAAGCCTTCATTTCATATGGTGGTGTACATTGTTGTCACATGATCATCTCACATGTTGTTTAATTCAGTGAATTTGAATAGTTTTTTCAGCCTGTGAAGGGAGCATTTATCAGGTTGCGAATGCCGTCATAGTGTGTTTTGGTTGTATACTGAACCTTTTGGCAAATGTAGTGGGTAATCTATGTATTTCGTGCAGAAAATGTGGGAAAACCACTATTCTAAAAAAAGAAATTCATTCCAAACAATAGATTCCTGGCAAAGTTTCGCTTCTAGGGCTAAAAATACAACATGAGATTTATAACTTTGTCCAAATACCTCTATCATAATGATAGTAAATGCCTGGTTCAAATCGAAGAACCTTATTTTGAAATTTGTCAACATTTAATCACCTGTTACACTGTAAAAAAATATTGTTGGTTTAACTTAAAAAAGTAAGTAACCTGGTTGCCTTAAAATTTTAAGTTGATTGAACTGGAAAAAGTGAGTTAATACAATGAAGGAGATTAATTTAATCATCAGAAACTCAAAATAATAAGTTATCTCAACTAAATAAATTATTATAAAGTTGATTTGACAAAAGAAAATATGTTGTGATAACAAATCTTGAAAATATTTGTTATCACAAAATATCTATGATGACATGCATCTATAGGTACATGTCATCATAGATCCTGCCGGCAGGTGGCAGTGTGTTCCTACTTATTATTTCTACTTATCAAGACCACACTGTAAAAAAATATTGTTGGTTTAACTTAAAAGAGTAAGTAACCTGGTTGCCTTAAAATTTTAAGTTAATTGAAATGGAAAATGTGAGTTAATACAATGAAGGATAATGATTTAAATCATCAGAAACTCAAAATTAAATGTTATCTTAACTAAATAAATTATTATAAAGTTGATTTGACAAAAGAAAAAATGTTGTGATTACTAATCATGAAAAGTTTTTTTTTTTTTTTTTTACATCATATATTACCATTATTGTTATAAGATATCTTCACGATCTTCTTTATGGAATACCTTGTGTACTGTGTATCAGTTTTGTTATGGAGATCATGTGATTTTACTGCCGCGCTGTTAAACTTAAGCTCAAGAGAGATTAACAAATAAAAAACTGTTCATTCTTATTCCTCGACAAAGACAAGCAGCCCTTCAGGTCAAGGATCTGTCATGCACAATGAAATAATGCTCCAGTTTAACAGCTGAGTGCCTTCATAATATTGAGGATTATATCTTATTACATCAGAGAAAGGGGTCAAATCTATTTTAAAGAAGTGTATTCTGGATACGTGACGTCTTTATCTCTCGTCTGTCGCATTCATTTGAGAACTTTGCATTGCATTAATCTTAATGAAGGTCTACGTGGCGCGCGGGGACAGATACGGGGTGTCCTTGGCAGTGCGGGCAGCAGTCACTCACTTTATTATGCTAACTTTCCTCCATTGTGGCTCTTATCAGGAGATATCCACTGATGCTCAATGACCTTCCCTGAGTCCTAAATCAGATTGCAGAGTATAGCATAAAAGGAAAAACACTCACTAACCCCATCGACTGCAGAGAGCGGTGTCATGGCTCTTCTGTTAAAGCATGCCAAGAGTCACGAAAATGAAATAAAGCTGTGAAATTTTTATGTTTTCCCGGCTAAAAGAGGGATGAGGAGGCCATCAGAGCCTCCATATCGAGGATCAGCAATTTCACCCGTTTTAAACTTTTTTCACCCCAAAATAAATTTAAAAAATCTGTCATAATTTATTCGCTCTCATTCACTTCAACAGTGAATCGTGTCCACAGCTCTCCCTGATGCACATTTAATTTATTCAGGAAATGAACACGGCAGGTAAATGTATTTGTCCATTCAAAAATCTATTTTTGCTTTCAGGTTTTATTAAACATGTCCTGCACTGTAAAAAAATATTGTTGGTTTAACTTAAAAAAGTAAGTAACCTGGTTGCCTTAAATTTTTAAGTTGATTGAACTGGAAAAAGTGAGTTAATACAATGAAGGAGATTAATTGAATCATCAGAAACTCAAAATAATAAGTTATCTCAACTAAATAAATTATTATAAAGTTGATTTGACAAAAGAAAATATGTTGTGATAACAAATCTTGAAAATATTTTTTTTTACAGTGTGTGTAATATTCATACTATAAGTAAAATGATGCTCTGTGTTTTTTGTACTTGCGCTTTACACAAAAAATAAAGGTTCCAAGAAGGTTTTACAGTTTTTCCGAATTGCTTAAACACATTTCTTGAAAGTGTCACCCACTGTCTCGAAACCTTAAACGCAAAAACAAATCTTCAAACGACACACTACATTCAGAGTTCTGGAAAAATCCAACAGATGCCTCAAAACCATATTATCTGTGCTCAAAATCAACCGACGCTTACAGATCATACACACATGAGTCAATAATATAAACACTACAGATCATCCATTACTACATCAAAAAATGGAGAACACACAGAATCCAAAACATGTGGTTGGTTACAGAACAAAAGTATATTATAACAAAGTAAACAAATTTTGCAATTACTGTACATAAAAAAAACACATAAACACAACTTACAGTGTAAATTGTATAGGTATGTCTGTTTATTCAGCACCTACATACTGTGAAAAAAACACAGTAACCCAACCACAAAATGCCAAAAAGGTCTCTCAAAAGAGTTGTGCAACTGCAAAATCTCAACAAAAGATTCACTCTGCCTCAGTGTCACGTCTTCTTTGTTTGCCCACATCACAGGCAATGTTGTTTCTTCCCAGGAAAAGGGAAAATCCGGATCTGGTGTGCCGGATCCACTCTCGTCCTCATCCTCCTTGTTCACCACATACACTCTTAGAAGAAAAGGTTCTATATAGAACCTTAAAAGGTTCTATCAGCGCTATGAACCCCTAAAAGGTTCTATACACTCTTAAAAAAGGGTTCCTCTGGGTTCTATATAGAACCTTGGGGTTCCATACATGGCCAATAGAACCTTTTACCCAAAAAAAATGGTTCTATATAGAACCATTTTGGAGTTCCATATATGAAGCGGGGGATGGAACCATTTCTGGTTCTAAATAGAACCATTTCTTCTAAGAGTCTCCCTCTTACCATATTGTTTCCATCCATTGTTGGTATCAACATTCAGTGCAACATTTTGAGTCATTGTTGGCACTCTGAACTGACTTGTGTTAGTGAAGTTCACAACGTAATTTCGGGAGGAGTGAACCCATCTAACCTTTCAATTAACCACCGGAGCAAAAGCAGCCGCTCACCTTGCTGTTTTGGCATCCCTCCACCTCCCCAACTCCACCGACATCATTTAGGCACCTTACTCATCTTCCAAGCATTAGTAATCCCACCAGGGGGTGTCTCGAAGCTTCCTCCAAGCCAAAGACGCTTAATCTTATTAGCTTAACGATTATATGGGCGAATGAACTCGTGAATGTACAGCCTGTGTTTAGCGGTTTTGAAACATAAGTGGCATCACACTGCAAAATGTGTTTAGAGTGAGATTTGCAAATGTAGTCTTACACTCTAAAAAATGCTAGGTTGTTTTAACCCAATTGTGGGTCAAATATGGACAAACCCAGCCATTGGGATACATTTTTTAATTACATTTTTAACCCAATGTTTGGGTTTGTCCCTATTTTACCCAAAATTGGGTTAAAACAACCCAGCATTTTTTTAGAGTGCAACAAACTAGACTTGTGTAACATTTTAAGGAAAGAGTGATTTATTCAACACATTGGCTATTGAGAACGGGATTTAGTATTTTGGCAATTCAGAAAAAAACTGTGATGCAATAGAATAACCATTTTTGGTTCCTCAAATAACCTGTAAGTGAACAGTTCTCAAAAGAATTTTTTTTATTATTGTAAAAAACATTTAAAAAAATTCTAAAGAACCTTTTTGGCAAGGTTCAGAGAATGTTAAAGGTTCTTCGTGGAACAATCAATGGCAAAAAAATACGTAAATACGTTTAAGAGTGTACATATGATTTCGGTGTTTTTAATAGGTTTTAAAAACAGATAACCTTTGTAGATTACCAACATTGTGGGATTTGGAACAAGGGAAATTGATTAATAAACATAATAAATAGTGGTGTTTTTTTTGAAAATGTAAAAATGCAGAACGTTTTCTGTGTTGGGCAGGTTTAGGGGTCGGGATAGTGTAAAGGGAGAGAATATACAGTTTGTTCAGTACTCTCCATCTATGGAGAGTCCCCACAAGTATGTGTATGTGTGTGTTCCTGGTAAACCCTACTTTGTGGAGCCCAAATGTCCTCACAAAGACATTTGGTTTTAAGCTTTTAAATCTTTATGATTTTTTCAATTTATATTGCGATGTTTGGCTTTATTTTTATTTTCTTGCCCAAATATTAATGTGAACAATTGTACCGACAAACTACAAATATTGATTTGAGGTGTTAGAATACTTTAGAATATGAAATATATTTGTACTTCATCCCTAATGCCTAGTACTGTTCGTCTTTCTATAAACTTATATTTTAATAAACATTTGGTGTTTCTCTACAGAGGACAACAATAGCGGGTCTCAGGGGGTATATGTGTTCCTCTTGAGGATCTTGAGAGGAAAGCTTGACATGAGGAAAGATAAATGAGAGCAGGAAGAGGACATTGAGTCAGATATACTACACGGGTACAGCTTTTGCACTGTTATATCTGTGACGGCGCAGCACAAGATCACATGCCCCGTTTCCGGCTCTGCCCGCTCTATTCTATTCCAGGAGGGAGCGAGACGCCCTTGTGCTCTCTGTTTACAAAGCCCAACTAATGTCTGATGGACAAAATGTGACATGGGACTCTTTGAAGAACTGTGAAGAGCCAAAGCCTTTCCCCCTGTTAACGTGAGCACACGGGCAACCGTACGGCCATCTGTCTTTTGGAAGCCGTGTGTCAGTGCTTTGAAATTTGCTTTGAAATAACCTTGCCACTACAAACCTGTTGTCAAATGCAAGTCAATTGTGAAAGAGATCATTGCGTTTGCATTGAAAACTGAGGAGCATATGTTGAGAAGGGTGGGATAAGGCTCCTGTGTGGTTAGTCACTCTTTATATAAATCTGGTACTCTGATGGAAAGAGCACCTTGAATTTCTACTGATCCAGGCTGGTTCAAACAAATGAATGCTGACAAACCAGCACAGTGTTTTGGGGGAAGATGGTTGACCAAAGAAATGTTGGTAACACTTTACAATAAGGTTCATTAGTTAACATTAGTTAATGTATTTACTAACATGCACTAACCATGAGCAATACATTTGTTACTGCATTTGTTCATCTTTGTTAATGTTAGTTCATGAAAATACAGCTGTTCATCGTTTGTTCATGTGAGTTCACGGTGCATTAACTAATGTTAACAAGATTTTAATCAAGTATTAGTAAATGTTGAAAATAACATTAACAAAGATTAACAAATGCTGTATATGTGCTATTCATTGTTAGTTCATATTAACTAATGTAGTTAACTAATGTTAACTAACGAACCTTATTGTAAAGTGTTACCGAAATGTTGCTGAGTAAATGAAGTCTGCTGGTGACCATAGGTCCCCTTGAAATGGATTGAATAGTGGAGTTTTGTGTATTTCCAGATGCATTTTGCTATTGATCAAATCAAAAGGCTTGCAGTCATGAAATATGATAAGTTACTCAATCAGTTACTTTTCCCCTTTTTAGCAGTAGCACCTCATTGCAGTACACAAGATCCAGGGGGCGGAGTCGGATACAGATCTGAGGGGTGGAGTTGGGTAGATTTTGGGGTGGGGTTAGGGATCAGGGGGTGGAGTTGGGTAGGTTTAGGGGTGGGTTTAGGGATCAGGGGTGGAGCTGGGTAAGTTTAGGGGTGGGTTTAGGGATCAGGGGTGGAGCTGGGTAAGTTTAGGGGTGGGTTTAGGGATCAGGGGTGGAGCTGGGTAAGTTTAGGGGTGGGTTTAGGGATTAGGGGTGGAGCTGGGTAAGTTTAGGGGTGGGTTTAGGGATTAGGGGGTGGAGCTGGATAGGTTTAGGGGTGGGGTTAGGGATCAGGGGGTGGAGCTGGGTAAGTTTAGGGGTGGGCTTAGGGATCAGGGGTGGAGCTGGATAGGTTTAGGGGTGGGTTTAGGGATCAGGGGTGGAGCTGGGTAAGTTTAGGGGTGGGTTTAGGGATCAGGGGTGGAGCTGGGTAAGTTTAGGGGTGGGTTTAGGGATTAGGGGGTGGAGCTGGATAGGTTTAGGGGTGGGGTTAGGGATCAGGGGGTGGAGCTGGGTAAGTTTAGGGGTGGGCTTAGGGATCCGGGGATGGAGCTGGGTAGGTTTAGGGGTGGGATTAGGGATCCGGGGGTGGAGCTGGGTAAGTTTAGGGGTGGGTTTAGGGATTAGGGGGTGGAGCTGGATAGGTTTAGGGGTGGGGTTAGGGATCAGGGGGTGGAGCTGGGTAAGTTTAGGGGCGGGTTTAGGGATCAGGGGGTGGAGCTGGGTAGGTTTAGTGGTGGGATTAGGGATCCGGGGGTGGAGTTGGGTAGGTTTAGGGATCATGGGGTGGAGTTGGGTAGGTTTAGGGGTGGGGTTAGGGATCAGGGGTGGAGCTGGGTAAGTTTAGGGGTGGGTTTAGGGATCAGGGGTGGAGCTGGGTAAGTTTAGGGGTGGGTTTAGGGATTAGGGGGTGGAGCTGGATAGGTTTAGGGGTGGGGTTAGGGATCAGGGGGTGGAGCTGGGTAAGTTTAGGGGTGGGCTTAGGGATCCGGGGATGGAGCTGGGTAGGTTTAGGGGTGGGATTAGGGATCCGGGGGTGGAGCTGGGTAAGTTTAGGGGTGGGTTTAGGGATTAGGGGGTGGAGCTGGATAGGTTTAGGGGTGGGGTTAGGGATCAGGGGGTGGAGCTGGGTAAGTTTAGGGGCGGGTTTAGGGATCAGGGGGTGGAGCTGGGTAGGTTTAGTGGTGGGATTAGGGATCCGGGGGTGGAGTTGGGTAGGTTTAGGGATCATGGGGTGGAGTTGGGTAGGTTTAGGGGTGGGGTTAGGGATCAGGGGTGGAGCTGGGTAAGTTTAGGGGTAGGCTTAGGGATCCGGGGGTGGAGCTGGGTAGGTTTAGGGGTGGGATTAGGGATCCGGGGGTGGAGTTGGGTAGGTTTAGGGATCATGGGGTGGAGTTGGGTAGGTTTAGGGGTGGGGTTAGGGATCAGGGGTGGAGCTGGGTAAGTTTAGGGGTAGGCTTAGGGATCCGGGGGTGGAGCTGGGTAGGTTTAGGGGTGGGATTAGGGATCCGGGGGTGGAGTTGCGTAGGTTTAGGGGTAGGCTTAGGGATCCGGGGGTGGAGCTGGGTAGGTTTAGGGGTGGGATTAGGGATCAGGGGGTGGAGTTGCGTAGGTTTAGGGATCATGGGGTGGAGTTGGGTAAGTTTAGGGGTGGGCTTAGGGATCATGGGGTGGAGTTGGGTAGGTTTAGGGGTGGGATTAGGGATGCGGGGGTGGAGTTGCGTAGGTTTAGGGGTAGGCTTAGGGATCCGGGGGTGGAGCTGGGTAGGTTTAGGGGTGGGATTAGGGATCAGGGGGTGGAGTTGCGTAGGTTTAGGGATCATGGGGTGGAGTTGGGTAAGTTTAGGGGTGGGCTTAGGGATCCGGGGGTGGAGTGGGTAGGTTTAGGGATCATGGGGTGGAGTTGAGTAGGTTTAGGGATCAGGGGCTGGAGCTTGGTAAGTTTAGGTATATGTAAGCTGGGAGGAGTTGGATCTGGATATCTGACTCCTCCCCGTGGATTTCATGTTCTGCAGTGAGGACCATCCCATTTTTAGAGCATGATTATACTTTCATTTCATAATTTATTAATTTTGCATCACCAGTTTATCTGTTTATGTCTGGAAAGCTGCTTTGAAACTATCTGTATTGTATAAAGCATACAGAAACAAATGTTATTTGTAAATTATTTATTTACTTAAAACCTAAACTTTATAGAGATAACCCCAAAGCTAACTTCCTGAATAGATTAATACTATTAATATGCATCTATAATAATCAATAACACATGCATACAGACAGACAAACATGTTGTTGTTGTTAATGATGATGATGGCGTTAATAATAATAAGTGACAATTAGTGCTGTCAAATCAATTAATAGCGATTAGTCACATCTAACAAAAGTGTGTGTGCATGTTACAAAATATGCTAGACACGATTAATCGATTTGAAAGCACTAAAAATATAATACTTATTATTATTGCAAGTGTAAATTACAAATATCTTATAATGTAACTGTAGATGTTTGACCATCCGACAACAATTTTTTTTTTTTTTGACATATAGTGAAATGGACTTGAAGAAGGCAGGCATGCAGAAGTCGGGATTGATGGAAATGCAAACGGATTGCTTTCTCCAGGTATTACAGACCTCCTTAGTTTGAGCAAGCTTTCCTTGTTGATCCAGTACGCAGCCCGTGTCCTTCTGCATTATCTGCTTTTTGCAAGCAATCCATAGAAACTAATGAAATGTATCTCTAATTAATGTAACGCATTAGCCAGTATCTGAGTCTTGATGAAGGACCCGATAAAAGTTTGCTTAAGCAATAATGAGATTCAGAGAAATTCCAGATAGGATTTCTTTCTCGTTAGATGCTTTAGTCCCCACGGGGAGAGCAATAACATATCAGTGCGTAATCTACAATCGGAGACGCAATTTACATAATCGCACCTAAAAGGCTTACTTGCGCACAGTGTCAGTGAGCAACTGCCCGAATGGATTTACAACATCCTCAAAAACAAATAAATAGACTCATTTTCATAACAAGGCTCTTTCTTCCCGATCAATACTAATCCCGAAGCAAATTTCTGGGAGGGAATAAGGCCGTAAATCCAGAAGTGAATCCATGATGTGTGAGATTTACACTCCTCCCATAATTGTAATATCAGTGTCTAATTATGAACTGTAATCCTGCAGTTAAATGACTGCTCACTCACACCACCTGAAAACACAGTACAACTTCTCCATTCTCAGTCTCTCTGCAGGAGATTTAATTAAAGCTTAAGTTATTATTGCTCATTTAGAATACCATGACACAAGACTTCAATCAACTTCAATTAGAGAACCAAGAGCGTGTTTGACATCATCACTGTCTATTCTTACAACAGGAAGTTTTAAACTAGATCAAGACAAAGTGGTTTCATGGATATTGAAGTGTGTTTCCCTCTCAGTAAAACTGACACATGGTCAATGCCTTCCACACTTCATGCATGTCATCCAAGATGTCCATGTCTTTCTTTCTTCAGTTGAAAAGAAATTAAGGTTTTTGATGAAAACATTCCAGGATTTTTCTCCATATAATGGACTTCAATGGGAACCAAACGGTTTAAGGTCCAAATGAGAGTTTCAGTGCAGCTTCAAAGGGCTTTAAACGACACCAGACGATGAATAAGGGTCTTATCTAGCGAAATGATTGGTCATTTCAAAAATAAATAAAGTTTTATAAGCACAAATGCTCTGTTCTGTGATGTGTGTTCGTGACTCTCCTGTTCACCAAAATGAACAAATCTTTTTTCGAGTCATTTCGTTGAATGAACCAAATGACTCGCAAAAAAGATTCGTTCATTATCCTAGCCGTCACGGTATCTACGAATAGGGAACTCCATTAATGATTTCAATGAGAAACCTTTGGCTTCATACACAGACGCTTTGGACAGGGGAATGTTAATGTCATATCGAAATTATATATTGGGTTATAATTTTGCCATTATGAAATGTTGTGTTGTGAATCTCAATTTAATCAGCCATTTTTGCTTTTCACAGATTAAAAATCTGATCTAGACTATTCATTTGTGGTGTGAACAGAACTAATGAAAACTGAACCAACTCAATCCAATCTCTGGGGACGGTAAAGGAAAATGAGCCAATACTCTAAACTCTTAGAAGAAATGGTTCTATTTAGAACCAGAAATGGTTCCATCCCCCGCTTCATATATGGGACTCCAAAATAGAACCTTTTTTTTTTTGGTAAAAGGTTCTATTGGCCAAGTATGGAACCCCAGGGTTCTATATAGAACCCAGAGGAACCCTTTTTTTAAAGTTTATAGAACCTTTTAGGGGTTCCAAATACGTAGCGCTGATAGAACCTTTTCTTCTAAGAGTGTATTTTACATGAAATGTGTTTTTTTTTCCGCAAGGAGACAAAGAACAATCGGTCTGTCTAATGTGAACTCATTGTTTTATTTGTGTTTAGGGGGTTCATTCCTTTTATGGCATTTCATACACAACCTTGATAGGAATAAATGTGATATGAGAAGTAGAAACAGATGTGACGGGTAATTCTTCAATTAGAGGACATTTTCTGTCCCCTAGAATGGGAAACAATAAAAATGTTAAATAGCAAACAACTTTAATTTTGTTTGTTTCTCTTTAATTCCATTTTTTTCATATCATGCAATTGTATCTCATATGTTGTCATGAGAGTCTGTTGGTAAAGTAAATGCCACATTTATTGTGCAGACAGGAAAGATGGACTCATATTCATTTTCTTGAATTCATTCACTGCAAGAGAATTAGAAATAACTTAATCTCACATTTATGTTTTTTAGGAGTGAATGCCCAACATGACATCACGTTTCATTTGACGGTAAACAAATGCCTGGCATATCCTCGTTTTAGATATTAAATTCTCCAATTCAGACAGGCCATAATTTTTGAGCTGTCATTTTGTGGACTGACATACAGTATTTTCTGTGCATGGTTGGAAAAGAGCTTTACGAAAAGAGGATCATAAATAGAACTCATTCTCATGCACTAAACAATCACGTTCATATGCAAATGGTGCAAATGGCAGAGCTGGAGATTTCTGATTGAAAGATAGAGCTTGTTGTGAAAAGAAATCACATTCAGCCACTGGATTGGGCCACTTGAAATATGATCAAATCGTGAAGAAACTGCAGCCGCCCGCCACTATTTTTACACCGTGGCACATGCACTTACTCTCAGCCATTGAAACGATTTCAAGGAGCGGACTTAAGTGTTTACAACGGCTCGAATCATTGAAGAGAACAGAGACCCAGGCTGAGGTTGCTTGCCTGCCAGTGTGATCTTAATTTCCTCGTCTTTGATCCGTCCATGAAATAAAAGCACATTTGAAATATACTGCTCAATCGGACATAAAAATTTGTGACTGGTGTTTATCCAAAACATTGCCAATATTAAACACTTGAAATATTGTGCAGTTTATTTGCTCGAAAATGTTTTGCGGAAACTTTGCGTTCGCTCGTAAAACGTTTTGCGGAATCTTTTTTCGTTCGCTCGTAAAATATTTACGGAAACTTTGCGTTCGCTCGTAAAAAGTTTACAGAAACTTTGCGTTCGCTCCTAAAACGTTTTGCGGAAACTTTGAGTTTGCTCATAAAATGTTTACGGAAACTTTGCGTTCGCTCGTAAAATGTTTTGCATAAACTTTGCGTTCGCTCGTAAAACATTTTGCGGAATCTTTTTTCGTTCGCTCGTAAAATATTTACGGAAACTTTGCGTTCACTCGTAAAATGTTTACAGAAACTTTGCGTTCGCTCGTAAACGTTTACAGAAACTTTGCGTTCGCTCCTAAAACGTTTTGCGGAAACTTTGAGTTTACTCATAAAATGTTTACGGAAACTTTGCGTTCGCTCGTAAAATGTTTTGCATAAACTTTGCGTTCGCTCATAAAATATTTTTGGAAACTTTACGTTCCCTTGTAAAATGTTTACAGAAACTTTACGTTCGCTCGTAAAATGTTTTGCATAAACTTTGCGTTCGCTCATAAAATGTTTACGGAAACTTTACGTTCCCTTGTAAAATCTTTACAGAAACTTTACGTTCACTCATAAAATGTTTTGCGGAAACTTTGCGTTTGCTCGTAAAATGTTTACAGAAACTTTGCGTTCGCTCGTAAAATGTTTTGCATAAACTTTGCGTTCGCTCATAAAATGTTTACGGAAACTTCACGTTCCCTTGTAAAATGTTTTGCATAAACTTTGCGTTCGCTCATAAAATGTTTTGCATAAACTTTGCGTTCGCTCATAAAATGTTTACGGAAACTTTACGTTCCCTTGTAAAATCTTTACAGAAACTTTACGTTCACTCATAAAATGTTTTGCGTAAACTTTGCGTTTGCTCGTAAAATGTTTACGGAAACTTTGCGTTCGCTCGTAAAATGTTTTGCATAAACTTTGCGTTCGCTCATAAAATGTTTACGGAAACTTTACGTTCCCTTGTAAAATGTTTTGCATAAACTTTGCGTTCGCTCATAAAATGTTTTGCATAAACTTTGCGTTCGCTCATAAAATGTTTTGCATAAACTTTGCGTTCGCTCATAAAATGTTTTGCGGAAACATTGCGCTCCCTCATAAAATATTTTGCAGAAACTTTGCGTTCGCTCTTAAAATGTTTTGCATAAACTTTGCGTTCGCTCATAAAATGTTTTGCGGAAACATTGCGCTCCCTCATAAAATATTTTGCAGAAACTTTGCGTTCGCTCTTAAAATGTTTTGCATAAACTTTGCGTTCGCTCATAAAATGTTTTGCGGAAACATTGCGCTCCCTCATAAAATATTTTGCAGAAACTTTGCGTTCGCTCATAAAATGTTTTGCATAAACTTTGCGTTCGCTCATAAAATGTTTTGCGGAAACATTGCGCTCCCTCATAAAATATTTTGCAGAAACTTTGCGTTCGCTCTTAAAATGTTTGCGGAAACTTTGCGTTCGCTAATAAAAGGTTTGTGGAAACTTTGCGTTTCGTTCGTAAAATGTTTGCGTTCCCAGATAAACTTTGAGTTCACTTCCAAAATGTTTGCGTTCCCCTGAGAAAATATGCATTTTCTTGCAAAATGTTTGCGTTTCCCCCAAAAAATGTTGTGTTCACCTGCAAACCATTTGCGTTACCCTGAGAAACTATGCATTCACTTGCAAAATGTTAAAAGGTAAAAAAGGTAAGTAAATGATTCTGGGGTGAGTTAATTCCTTTAACCAAAATCAGAGCTTTGAATGAGGTTGAAGTAAATATACACACTTTTCCACACACTCACTTGTGGAGCCTCAGGATCCGCTCAGCAGGTTTCATCTTGACCTCTTTTTAGCATGCCGAGAGCTCAGCCCGGGGAACAGCCGTCCAAATGATTGGCTCAACTTTACAGGAGTTTTGAAACACGCAGGCTTTGGATGGCTGGTCTCGCAAGCACCTATTTTGCATCGCTAATCACCTGCTAAGCAGTTTTGCTGTGTGGAGGGCATTCGGCAATTAGACGGAGGCAGGTGTTAATTGGTCTCTGAAAACAGGGAGGTTGGAGACTGTGGCTGCCAAACCCTCACGGGTCTGCGAGACCAGGCTTTGATCTGACAGTTGATTTGCAACATCAAAGCTTGTTATCAGCACACTTATTAGCATAAAGACCTCTTGACCTGTTATCAATAAAAAATAGTACAGCGAGCAGGCTCAGGCAAATCCTGAAGAATTGAAGAATTTATTTCTTTTTTAATGCAGGAAGTCTGCATACCTATATGCCAGGGACAGGGTATAGGTACTGGATAGGATTTTTCTCCATCTCTGCTGGTAAGATAGCAATCATGATGATACACTCTTAGAAGAAATGGTTCTATTTAGAACCAGAGATGTTTCCATCCCCCGCTTCATATATGGAACTCCAAAATGGTTCTATATAGAACCATTTTTTTGGTAAAAGGTTCTATTGGCCAAGTATGGAACCCCAGGGTTCTATATAGAACCCAGAGGAACCCTTTTAGGGTATATAACCTTTTAGGGGTTCCAATTCCAAATATTTAGCGCTGATAGAACCTTTTAAGGTTCTATATAGAACCTTTTCTTCTAAGAGTGTATGACAAGAGTGAAAGTTTATCATTTGGATGTTTTGTCTTGCCAATTTACATTCATACGCATTTAAACACAGAAGAAGAGACTAAAATAGAGAGAGAGAGGAGCGTTTCAGACAGTGCTCGAACAACTCTTTCACTTTTACTTGTGCATTTTTTTTAATGGACACACACACAAAATGATGTCAAAATCCTGAGATCAGTAAGTTTACTATTATGTTTTTTTTTTTTTAAAGAAATGAATACTTTTATTCAGTAAGAATGCATTAAATTTATCAAAAGTAATGTTACAAAAGATTTCTCTTCAAATAAAATTCTTTTTATTTATTAATAATCGAGAATACCATCAAAAATATTAAGCTATTTTCAACATAATACTAAAAAATGTGTTTCTTTGACACAAAATCAGCATTTTTTATGATTTTCGAAGAAGAAGAAAAAAGATTCAAATGTATTTTTTTTTATCAAATAAATGCAACCTATGTTGAGCATAAGAGACATACAAATGTCATAGACCCCAAACTTTTAAATGGTGATATGAGTATGTGTTTTTTTCTGGAAATATGTGTATACTTGTGGTTTAACAAAAATATTTCAATGTAAAGCCTTTCTTAGATTAATACGATGAATTACCACTGTAAAAATGAATGTGCTTTATTTAATAATAATAAAAATTTTTTTTTGAGATTACAAGCAATATTATTAATTCAAATGAACAAATTAGAATTGAGTTATATTTAATCAACTTAATTCATTAAAAGTTAACCATTTAAAATGAGTAATTTTTTTTGTTTAGTAAATTTAAGTCGCCATTATGCTGATCGGTGTTTGATTTAGGTTTCTCCTTAGTTCAAGTTCAAGTTCAAGTCTTTATTTTTGCCAGAATGACCCACATCACCTGGAATTCATTTTGGTGAAATTGCTCACACAAGACAATACAACATAACATAACATACAATAAAAGCATAAAATCTAAACAGAGAGCAACTACTTAGATTGCTGCTAATAAATAGAATAAATAGAATAAAACTAATCAGACAAAGTGCTAGTGCGTTTAGTGACTCCTTAAGTGACTTGTTAACATCAGGTGTCTTCAATGTTTCCAATATAAAATAACGAGTTCTTAATTAATCTTTGACGTCTGTCTGTTATTCAGATATTTTTGTTCAATTTTTTGGTGTAAACTTTACTCATTTTAAATTGATAACTTTTAAGGAATAATTTGACTCATTATTACTCAATTCTAATTTGTTCAATTGAATTAATAATATTGCTTGTAATCTGTTGCCACAATTTTATTGATTAGATAAACCGTATTCATTTTTACAGTCGATTCTGCATGTTGTTTCCCACATCAACACAGTTCGATTCAAATTCAGGAACTGAAACGGCATTGACTTCTGACACGACCCTGATGCTGAGGGCATTTACATAAAAACGAATAGACGCAGCCCCGAATGAAGAGGGCCAGAACAAAGAGCTCGATTGATCGCACTAACAGCTTGCCATTTGATCGCCGACAGGCGGGAAGACTTGGAGATCTTGTGTTTCTACCACTGCCAAACCCAATTTTATAAGACTTTAAATATAGGCATGAACAATTGCTTAGTGTGCCAGTGGGAGGCGAACAAATACATCTAGCTTAGATGAATTATGAAATCAAACATACTTCAGAGTATTAGCATCCTTTTCAGAAAGACAAAAATCAGGAGGGACTCACACAGATTTGTGCCAAGGTAAGCACTAAATTCCCATTGCATAGAGAGTTTTACTCTGGTCTATTTTAAGCACACAAAGAGAATATGACGAGGAACTGCAAATAAAGTGTGGAGAGTCTCTTTTTGTGCCACTAGAAGTGCAGAACTCTACAAAATAAGTTCAGATTTGTCACGAGTCATCATATTTTTCCAGTTGCAAATCAAGGCGGAATAACTGGCCATTTCATCTTGCTTTTTAGCTCTATGCCAATGTGACAGTATCATAACTCTCTTTTATCACATTCCAGAGTTTGTTGCATTATTGATGCCAAGCGTTCTTTGGATCCCCAAGGAAGGCCATTTTAAATCACTTAAACCGGTTCTGTGTACCGCCGCCTTGCCAACTTTTCAGACGCAGACTCTGACAAACTGCAGGTAAGGCGTCGAGACCAAGGCGACATTGTTATTCTGATGAGGAGAAAGCACAGCTTCGACTCTCATCATTTTGGGGCCTCCGGAGGGCAAACGCAGCACAACACACACAGCAAAGAACACAGCGGTGTGAATCAAAGTGTGACCAAACAATTGCTGGATTTTCCAAGGTCATTCCAACACAAGCAAAAAACAAAACAGTCAGACGTGCATTCGTGACAGAATTAAAACTGGGAAATTAGTATTGACATGCATGTTAAATTTAGGCATTTCTGTCTAACAGTCGTACAAAGATCATTTATTTTTACTGACCACCACCCATAAAAAAAAAAAATCTTAATTGAATAGAAAAGAGATTAAACTGAGTGTTATTTTTTTTTCCTGAGGGTATCACAACAGATCTCAAATTGTGACCAAAACTCTTTATTTTGGACATTGGTACCATGTAAATATTGAAGTATTTGACTGTGAAAATAATACACTACCATTTAAAAGTTTGGGGTGGGATTATTATTATTATTTTATTCAGCATAGATGTATTGACCAAAAGTGACAGTTAAAGGGGCTATATGTATTTTTTAGCGGCCTCTATCTGTGATGTTTCAGATTGCGAGCAATTTTTACAAGAGCGCTCGTGGTCTTGCGCATGCGCAAACTAGGGATGGGCAACGATTAATCACATCCAAAATAAAAGTTTGTGTTTATATAATATACGTGTGTGTGGTGTGCATAATTAATTTGTATATATAAATACCCACACATGCATGTATATATTTAAGAAAAATATGTAATTAATATATCAAATATTTATATATAATATTATGTATAAATATATAAAGTATATACTTGCAAATATTTCTTAAATATATACATTCAAGTGTGTGTATTTATATATACAAATTAATTATACACACTACACACACATATATTATGTAAACACAAACTTTTATTTTGGATGCGATTAATTGCGATCAATCGTTGCCCATCCCTAGCTCAATCACTCATGGTACGCGAGAAAGCATCACACAACATGCTGGAAACTCAATCTTAAGCACAAATGTCATTTCTCGAGGCATTTATACACCAAAAATAGTTTTTGCATGTATATGGTACCTGTTTTTCATGTGCATATGATACGCACTTTTTGGTGTATAATACGTACTGTACTGTAGTAGTAATACCCCCCCCCAAAAAAAAATAAATAAAAAAAATAAAATAAAATTAATTAATTCAGCTTTGATCACAGGAATACATTACATTTTATAATAAATTCAAATAGAAAACAGTTATTTTAAATTGGAATATTTCAAAGTTTGTTTTTACTGTATGAATAAATGCAGCCTTGAAGAGCAAAAGATTCCATAAAAATAAAATAAAACATAAAAAAAAATCTTAACCGACCCCAAACTTTTGAACGGTTTATATTTGAAAGCACTTATGGTATTTGTATGGGATATCACCACTGGATCAGTCACTTTTATGCCATCACATCATTTAACACAAATATTCCAGTGTTGATGGTCTCTTATCTACAGTATGCTTGATAAAAATATATATTTTTCCCAGCAGGCGATGCAGGGAGAGCTGTGTAAATCTGATCTAATGGCATAAACACAGAGTGAAGTTCCAGATTAAAGGATGGAGCGTGTGTGTCAACAGCTGTCGTGACCGCAACCACCGCGAGTAACCAGCTGTGCTTGGCACACTTGTGGATTTGTGATAAATCACATTTTCTCCTTGATGCTTCCTCTTTGGAATAAATGAGAATCATGTGAATTTGTGCTGTTTCACTCACTGGGACGGGATCTCATTGATCCTCACACATGCACCTTTTGTAATTTCAGAGTCATGTCATGTGATGTGATGTTTCAGCAGGACTAGAGATGACTGAGACCAGAGGTATTGCATTGCAAGTTACGTGCATTATGTTTGGAAATAACTACACAATCATATTGGACTCAAACAGTAGTTTGTGGCGCCAGCAACATCACGGTCATTGGTTTGATTACTAGGAAATACTGAACATGAAATGATCAAATTGATCTGAGATGCAATCTATGGTAAGTTGCTTTGGACAAGGCTGCCTTTGTTATCAAAAATACAGTAAAATTAGAAATATTGTGAAATATTATTCCAATTTAAAATAATTGCTTTCTATTTGAATATATTTTAAAATGTAATTTATTCTTGTGATCAAAAGCTGAATTTACCGCATCATTACTCCAGTCTTCAGTGTCACATGATCCACCTTCAGAAATCATTCTAATATGATGATTTGCTGCTCGAGAAACATTTATTATAATTAGCAATAATGTTGAAATCAGTTGTGCTGACTAGCTGAGAAGTGGATGAATAGAAAGTTAAGAAAAAAAAAACACCATTTATGTAAAATTTAAATCTTATGTGAAAGTCTTTACTGCCACACTATAGGTCAAAATTATGGTGAATAAAAGTTTTAATTCCTTTCAAACAACAAAAAATATTTCTGACCTCAAACCGTTAAATGGTACTGTACCCTTTCAAACAATTCATTTATTAACTGACAAATATACTTTAAAAAATTATATATATATATATATATATATTAGAGCAAGACCGATATATCGGCAGACCGATATTATCGGCCGAAATTAGGCATTTTCCAAACTATCGGTATCGGCAGTTATAATGGCCGATAAATGAATATTTCAAAAATAAAATAAAAACGGACGGAAACACGCTTCAACCATGTCATGAGTGTTGGAGTTGTATAGTTTGTCCACCAGAGGGCACTCTACACCGTTCCTGTTGGCAACACTCGTTGAGTTGGTCACGAGACATACATTGCTTGAATAACAATTAAAAGAACATCCCCATCAGTTCTCTTAACTCAAATAAGCATGACAAAATTTGTGACTATCATGTCCAGTTTCAAATAAATAAATATCGGCCAATATATCGGGAAATATCGGATTTTAAAACCCAAAAATGTTTGTATCGGTCTTCAAAATCCTTTATCGGTCGGGCTCTAATATATATATAAAATCCTTTAGAGCCCGACCGAAAAAGGATTTTGAAGGCCGATACCGATACAAATATTTTGGGGGTTTTAAAATCCGATATTCCGATATATCGGCCGATATATTTTATTTATTTACTTTTTTTTTTTTTTAACTGGACATGATAGTCACAAATTTTGTCATCATGCTTATTTGAGTTAAGAGAACTGATAATTGTTATTCAAGCAATGTATGTATCGTGACCAACTCAACGAGTGTTGCCAACAGGAACGGTGTAGAGTGCCCTCTGGTGGACAAACTATACAACTCCAACACTCATGACATGGTTCAAGCGTGTTTTGTCCGTTTTAATTTTATTTTTGAAATATTCATTTATCGGCTATTATAACTGCCGATACCGATAGTTTGGAAAATGCCTAATATCGGCCGATAATATCGGTCTGGCTCTAATATATATATATATATATATATATATATATACACTCACCGGCCACTTTATTAGGTACACCTGTCCAACTGCTCGTTAACACTTAATTTCTAAGCAGCCAATCACATGGCGGCAACTCAGTGCATTTAGGCTTGTAGACATGGTCAAGACAATCTCCTGCAGTACAAACCGAGCATCAGTATGGGGAAGAAAGGTGATTTGAGTGACTTTGAACGTGGCATGATTGTTGGTGCCAGAAGGGCTGGTCTGAGTATTTCAGAAACTGCTAATCTACTGGGATTTTCACGCACAACCATCTCTAGGGTTTACAGAGAATGGTCCGAAAAAGAAAAAACATCCAGTGAGCGGCAGTTCTGTGGGCGGAAATGCCTTGTTGATGCCAGAGGTCAGAGGAGAATGGCCAGACTGGTTCGAGCTGATAGAAGGGCAACAGTGACTCAAATAACCACCCGTTACAACCAAGGTGGGCAGAAGAGCATCTCTGAACGCACAGTACGTCGAACTTTGAGGCAGATGGGCTACAGCAGCAGAAGACCACACCGGGTGCCACTCCTTTCAGCTAAGAACAGGAAACTGAGGCTACAATTTGCACAAGCTCATCGAAATTGGACAATAGAAGATTGGAAAAACGTTGCCTGGTCTGATGAGTCTCGATTTCTGCTGCGACATTCGGATGGTAGGGTCAGAATTTGGCGTCTACAACATGAAAGCATGGATCCATCCTGCCTTGTATCAACGGTTCAGGCTGGTGGTGGTGGTGTAATGGTGTGGGGAATATTTTCTTGGCACTCTTTGGGCCCCTTGGTACCAATTGAGCATCATTGCAACGCCACAGCCTACCTGAGTATTGTTGCTGACCATGTCCATCCCTTTATGACCACAATGTACCCAACTTCTGATGGCTACTTTCAGCAGGATAATGCGCCATGTCATAAAGCTGGAATCATCTCAGACTGGTTTCTTGAACATGACAATGAGTTCGCTGTACTCAAATGGCCTCCACAGTCACCAGATCTCAATCCAATAGAGCATCTTTGGGATGTGGTGGAACGGGAGATTCGCATCATGGATGTGCAGCCGACAAATCTGCGGCAACTGTGTGATGCCATCATGTCAATATGGACCAAACTCCCTGAGGAATGCTTCCAGCACCTTGTTGAATCTATGCCACAAAGAATTGAGGCAGTTCTGAAGGCAAAAGGGGGTCCAACCCGTTACTAGCATGGGGTACCTAATAAAGTGGCCGGTGAGTGTATATACTGTATATATATAGGCTATGATTATTTGCACAGACAAAAAAAATCTGTCTTTTAACTTGTAACTATATAACCCAAGGCGTTGTTCCAGCGCTGATTATGGCCTATATATTTTATATATATATATATATATATATACACTTTACAAATATATATATACTTGGGTTATATAGTTACAAGTTAAAAGACAGATTTCTTTTCTGTGGAAATAATCATAGCCTCTGAAAGAACCCGGATCATTCCTTTCACACTGAACACAACTGTACGCTCTTCAGGCTATAAGAGATTTGAAGAGAATGTGATGTCAAATATATCCATCAAAGACTGTAAGCGCAGACCCTGGTAACCTTGAACACAGCGTTTATGATTTCCCCCTCAAGCCAACCCGTAATCACAGCAGCTTTAAAAGTCGTCCGTTTCATTCTGTGAGACTTTGAATAGCGAGCTGTGTGGAGATGGCAATTCACTGCTGTCTCCAAACAACTTTTCAGTATAAGGAAAGCCATTAAAATAGGACTCAAGCTCTGCTCCAGCCTTGACTTCAGCTGTAAACTTCTAGTGTTTCATTCTGTGGTGCAACTACAAGCCAGTTTCCTTCTCCAAACACACTCTTTAATCAATTACTGTAGAGTAGAGCTGAATTCTGATTTCACGTACTAAAATAACCCAGGTAGGAGCAAATTCATTGTAATGTGTTAATTATGTGAATATGCGATTAATGTCTGCCTTGAGTCTCAATTAGCACAGATGGTGGGATTACACTTGACGGATAGCAGAACCGCAGCAAGAGTGAATCAGAGAGAATCGCATATGACTCCTGATTTTGATATCAATATTAATGCCTTCATATCTTGGCATACACTGTTTGTTCTCCGGAGAACGGCTGCAAAATATGGTAACAGTTTTCTGTTTGCCAAATACACGACGTCTTAAAATCAACAGGCTCCGTGAAGCATCGCCTAAATAATTCAAAGATCGCTCCCGAGATCTTCCCTGTGAAATGTGCCGCACGCAAATCTCAGACAGTTCAATCAAGGCTAGTGTTCAATTATAGGAAACCCGGCTGCGCGAGGCAATTTCTCCTAGATGATTGGTTCGTAGATCTTTTGAAACTTGCAAAAAAAGTGAGACTAAATGCCCAGTAGGATAAAAAGCCTAAACGCATTTGGAGAGTGCATCTGTCATTTCTCGATTCTCATTTCTGTGTGCTGGTTGTTGGATCATTGCCTGGAAGTCAGTTTGCAGTTAAACAGTATACTTTCAATAGGTCTTAGAGACATCTGAAGGCTGTCCTTTAACTTTCTTGTGAGATATGAGCAAAATATTGGTGGTTTAATTCCATGGACTACATCCATACAAGTAAAGCCTGTTAACTTCCAGCAGCCCATATTTTAGTAATCATCATAAATTAGGTCATTTGAAAGCTTAAACACTTAAAGTTGGACATTGCCTTACCATGGAAATGCTACTTTAAAACCTTTTAGCAGGCTCAATTTTTACTTTAAAAGGTCCACTGTCTTATGCACATTCTGCAAAAATAAAAAAATAAAAAAAACATTTTAAAGCTACACTGTGTGATTTTTACCCCCATCTAGAGGTGAAAAGGTATATGACAATCTAGTGAATATTAGTTTCTGTTCCTCTCAATTCCGATTTCGGTGGCCAATGTAGTCCAAGATTAACATGGCTTCCAGTTCGACCTCGTCCATGAGTGTTAACTCAAACGTAAACGCGAAAGGCGGAGCTTGAATTAACGGGTATGTCCCTCTTTGGCTAATGTACTTTCAAGATGGAGGGGCAACATGGCGAGCGACATTAGAACCCCTTACCCGTATGTGTTTTCAATGGCATATTATACACTCACAAGAATACTTTATTACTTGAACGAAGTAAATATACATTAATGAGCACATACATATTTTTGAAAGAACTAAATGTTTTTAGCTAAGAATAAACTAAAAGAGTTACACAGTGTAGCTTTAAGGTCCACTGAAGTGCCTTGAAATGCACAGCTTTATTCAATGTGTTGACGTTATTTCCACTGAAACAGAAATACAGGGCGGGGCATATCGAACAGCTCCTCCCCTTTTTAAAAACAGCCAATAGCATTTTGTTTATATATCACAGCTCAGCCAGAGCCATTGAATCTCTAACCCTTTCTCCTCCCAATCTCCTCCATATTGCTTTAAATTACAGCACTCAAAGGGTCTAATATGTTTTCTGGTCTGCGGGACTCATGTGTATCGATCAAGCATGCCGCACAAGCCCTCAAAAGTGAAGCCAAAACGTCTCGATCGCCCCCCTGTGACCGGTCCTAGTATAGCTCATAAATCCCGCCTCCCCATGTTATTCAATGGGACGCGAGACCAACTAAACAATTAAATTACACTTCACATATCCTTTTTACAAAGATAGTTTCTGTCATTTACTGTAGTTTCTATCACGTTGATGTAATTTCAAGTGTTCGTTTTTAAAATAAGTTTGTTTTTAGTTAGTTATGTGATGATAAAAACGGTGCTCTGACATCATGATCTACAGCTGTGATTGACAGGTTCTCTGTGCGAGGTAGTCACTGAAGCACCAGCGGACTTTTTTCATAATGTTGATTATGTGGTCAGTAGTTGTATTTACCTTATTTTAACGAGGTTCTGCAATCAGCAGACAACATTGGAGAAGAACGAAGCAGACGGAAGACACTTAATGAAAGTGCGGGGCGTGTGCTT
Source organism: Pimephales promelas (assembly GCF_988280905.1). Taxonomy (NCBI): domain Eukaryota; kingdom Metazoa; phylum Chordata; class Actinopteri; order Cypriniformes; family Leuciscidae; genus Pimephales; species Pimephales promelas. The sequence goes on along the minus strand of NC_142782.1, from coordinate 32,716,940 downwards.
GCGTTTGATTCAGCGCGAAGGAGGGCGCGGCCTTGATTTCGCGGCTTTACTTCCTGCTCACGACCGCGCATGACTGGTCCCGAAACACGCAAGTGCGCAGACTCAGGTCCCAAGATGTCAGCGTCATATCGAGACACTGGCGGCTACAGTTCTCTCCGATGGAAAAGAGCGGAGGGGCGTCGTCCATCTTTTTTTACAGTCTATGGTATCGATGTGTATCGTGTCCCTGAACCGGAGCTGCGACGGTTCGCGTGACACAATCGCCTCAATGGAAAGCATATTTAACACTGTCTGTCTGAATCGTTCCCTATCCCCTATATAGTGTACTATGTGCCATTCAACATGTAGAAAATAGTGTGTGAACAAGCGAGTAATTTCTGCCGTAGCTTCAGTGTCTATTTATAATGTAGGAGGGCGGGGCTTCAGATTCTAGAGCGCATATGATTGGACAGAAAATCTAATGAGAAGCTGAAGTGCAGAGTGATGTCATCAAAATCAGTAATCCATATTATTGAAAGGGGAGACTGTAAGTTTTGAATCATTATATCTTCTAGACGTGAATTTTGTCATTGTTTTAGGTAGCTTATAACTACCTAAAGACTAACATATTGGTACTAAAAGCCAAACAAAAAAATCTATTTTAATTTCATGGGAACCTTTGATTAGACATTTGACTTTGATTTTCTAGTAATTTAGAGTCCAAAATGACTTGTAATATATATATATTTTGAAGAAAAAGAAAAGCATTGTATGCATCAATGAATACATGTGATGAAATTATATTAAATGGAGTGTTAGGCCTATGTGTGTCTCCTATTTCTCAGATGTTTCTTCTGAAAAAGGCTCCGGTAATCTCATGTGTCAAAATCAACTCATGGCAGATTTGCCATGAAACAAAAGTCAAAGATTTCCGAGCGAGTGCAAATTATCGTTCTGTTTAAGATTAAAAGACAAGATGTGCCGTGTTCAATGGTTCTCTTTCAGGTATGGTTTTCCCGTGTCTTTATTTTGATCCAATCACCTGTGATGTGTTCAGAATCGAGAAGGATAGAGAAGAAGGGGGGTTAAATATTCTGGATTTCTGCATGCCATAAATTGCTTTCTGTCAGAGAAATGTAAATCAACATGGCATGAGCAGATTGATGGAGTCGCTGGAGCACTTGAGGCTGGCTGCACTTTTATTTGAGGCCAGTGCAAAATGCTGCGTGTTGATGTGGATGGAGAGGGCTTTAACGCACACGGCTGTGAATAATAGACGAAAAGATAAACTAACCAAACTCTTTGCTATGAAAGATAAGACTAATTTTCTGTTTCTGTTTTTAGCTTCTTTTTTTTCATAATGCAAGTAATTTTGCGTTCTTTTAAATAAATTTATCTTGACATTTCATTTTTAGATATTTATTCTGAAGAACAAGACAAAACCGCTGACTGAGTAATAAATATGTATATAACAACACAGTTTGCTTTGTTTAAATACCTGTTCAATTTCTCATTAATGCAATCTAATCAACCAATCACATGGCAGTTCCTTCAAAATTTAGGGGTGTGGTCCTGGTCAAGACAATCTTCTGAACTCCAAACCGAATGTCAAAAAAAGGTGATTTAAGCAATTTTGAGCGTGGCATGGTTGCTGGTGCCAGACGGGCCGGTCTGAGTATTTCACAATCTGCTCAGTTACTGGGATTTTCACGCACAACCATTTCTAGGGTTTACAAAGAATGGTGTGAAAAGGGAAAAACATCCAGTATGCGGCAGTCCTGTGGGCGAAAATGCCTTGTTGATGCTAGAGGTCAGAGGAGAATGGGCCGACTGATTCAAGCTGATAGAAGAGCAACTTTGACTGAAATAACCACTCGTTACAACCGAGGTATGCAGCAAAGCATTTGTGAAGAAGACAACACACACAACCTTGAGGCGGATGGGCTACAACAGCAGAAGACCCCACCGGGTACCACTCATCTCCACTACAAATAGGAAAAAGAGGCTACAATTTGCAAGAGCTCACCAAAATTGGTCAGTTGAAGACTGTGTGACGTTTTCATACACTCTTTGTTTTTTAGTTTGTTGGTTCTTTAATGCTGGGGTGCCAGACAAATAATTTAGTTCAGTTTACAAAAACGTTCAAAGGTCTTGCACAGTCTGGTTTGTCTTTCACAAAACCCCTCACTTATTTGAGAAAATAACTGCCAACAATAATACTCACAATAAAAACTCTTAATTAGACCCCTTCTACATTCAATATGACAGACAACTAGAATTCATTCAAATATGTATATTAGCAAATAACACCACAGTTCCAAGTGTCTCAAATAACTTTTTAGTTTGAGTAGAAAGAAGAAAAAACAAAACAAAACCTACCTCACAAGTTTCTTCCACCACAAAGGTTACAAAAAGAAACAAAATGACCAATATCAGCAGTAATTCCTCCAACAGTTCAGTTCATATCGTTCAATAATCCACATAGTCAGCAAGGGAACGAGTATATAAATACATTTCCCCAATCAAAAACGGTCAAAAAAGTTAAGTCAAAACAGTCATCCAGAACTGGCCTAGTGTACTCACGAATCCTTCTTCCTTGAGGAGTCCGGTCCACGTTTTACTGGAATTACCCAGACGTGAGTATGCAGGCTGGAGGCTCCCGATCCATCAATTCCGCCCAGATTTTAGAACTGCTCACTCGTTCTGTTAGCCTCGCAGCGTCTCAACGACCATCCGCTAATCCACCATGACGAGGATACAATGCTTCACTTTTAATGATCCAGAGCGCGATTGATTACATCGCAGCCTTAACACTCTTTTTGCCCGGATAAAACAATAAATCACGGGAGTCTTCAAGCGGAGCTCCGCGAGGTACTCACTGACTGACTTCCAATCGCCGACCTCAACTTCCTTTCCTTGAAGTTTGAACGACGCACGTCATCCAGATAAAGCTGGCTGGGCTTCCGCCTCGTCATCATTTTCGTCGCTATCGTACGACGACCGCAGATTCACATAGCCTACTATATACATTGTTTTGATTTTGTGGATAATGAACTCGGATTATATTACTGATGAAAAATGACTGATAAATCTAGGATAAATAAACATTTAATTGCTTATTTTAAGACAACATCGTCACAACTGGAAAAATGTTGCCTTGTCTGATCAGTCTCTTACTTCTGTTGAGACATTCAGATGGTAGAGTCAGAATTTGGTGTAAACAGAATGAGAACATGGATCCATCATGCCTTGTTCCCACTGTGCAGACTGGTGGTGGTGGTGTAATGGTGTGGGGGATGTTTTCTTGGCACACTTTAGGCCCCATATGGCGCTTTTCCACTGCATAGTACGGTTCGGTTCGGTACGGCTCACTTGTGGTGCTTTTCCACTGCATGGTACGGTACTGTACGGCTCGCTTCAGGTCGCTTTAAATGGTACCTGGTCTGTTGAGGTTCCAAGCGTACCGTACCGGTACTAAAATGTGACGTGAAACACTGCAGATCACTGATTGGTCAGACAGAATCGTCACTACCAGCATCACTACTAGTGTCATTGGATTTGCGATATGTGACACGAGTTGTGGCTTTTTTTTAGCAGTATTTTTGTTTTGCTGCCATCAGCCTCATTTTAAACACATTTTTCCATCTAGCAGTTAAAAACAACCACATACCGAGAATCAGGAACACCATCCCCTCGATAGTCTCCATTGTTCCTGTGTTGTGGGTTTGAAAATGTGGCGCATTTAGATGATGTCATGGCAGTAGAGGTGCGCGCAAATAACGATCAGTCCCACACACTTTGAAGGGGTACTACTGCAGTGGAAACGCAAAGCGAGCCGAACTGTTCCACGCCGAGTCGAAGCGTACTGAGCCGAACCGTACCGTACTATGCAGTGGAAAAGCGCCTTTAGTGCCAATTGGGCATGGTTTAAATGCCACGGCCTACCTGAGCATTGTTTCTGACCATGTCCATCCCTTTATGGCCACCATGTCCCCATCCTCTGATGGCTACAGTACTTCCAGCAGGATAATGCACCATGTCACAAAAAGCACTAATCGTTTCTTGAACATGACAATGAGTTCACTGTACTAAAATGGCCCCCAGTCACCAGATTTCAACCCAATTGAGTATCTTCGGGATGTGGTGGAACGGGAGCTTCGTGCCCTGGATGTGCATCCCACAAATCTCCATCAACTGCAAGATGCTATCCTATCAATATGGGCCAACATTTCTAAAGAATGCTTTCAGCACCTTGTTGAATCAATGACACGTAGAATTAAGGCAGTTCTGAAGACGAAAGGGGGTCAAACACAGTATTAGTATGGTGTTCCTAATAATCCTATAGGTCAGTGTATATATATTATTTATAATAACTTACACAGTTTTGCTTCAGTTTGCCTTTTGAGAAAGTTTATTAACATTAAATCGACTGGAAAACAACACAAAATACTGACAAATATATATTTTTTTCAGTTTATTCATGCAATGTCTGTCATGAAAATTCGAGTGCCGCTCTGCTCCTGACATTACTGTGACCCTGAGAGGCTGTTCTTCCAGCAGGGATGGTGGTCTGTTGATTTTTCCGATCCCATGTGTGTGAAAGCGTGGTGTGGTCTCTCCCATCTGCTGGATGCAGCTCATTAGGATGCGATAGAGATCCCTTCCAAAACAAACCCAGTCTGCGCTCAGAGAATGGGGCTGGTGGTAAACACTAGAGCGACATGACAGCTTCACTCTCACCATCGATAAATCCTCTCGGCTTCACCAGCCTGCCTATGCACACCTGTAAGAGAGAGAGAGAGGGAGAGAAGGTGAAAATGCAAGCTGTCCCATGACCCAATGACAACAGATGACCCAAAAGAACCAGAACAACTGTGAAATATGATCAATACAAACACCCACCGTTCCACAGACAATTCCCAATATCCCTCATTCAGGTTCAGGAATATTCCTGTTCCTTTTTACATTATCTTAGTAGAGGTAATTTAGTGCTTGGTTGTGCTTTTATATTATATTATATTATATACATGTGATTTGTCTCAGAGGCTCACTTTAGAGAAATAAAAAGAGACAGAAATGTGTCACTATAGTTGCCATTCAGTGAGTGTTGAGTTACAAAATGAATGTGGATAACTGCTCAGATCATTTGATCAAAGAATTGCACGAAAAAATGTCCATATTGAGATCTTGGACTTTTGATTGCAGATTTTTTGATGTCTTGGCAAATCTGAGCAAAGTTTGAGACCTCGAGATCTCTCTTGAGTATGTAAGTCTCTCCATTTAATCTTATTTATTTAGGAGATTCAATTAAAGAGATGTCATTTGTGATGCTTCCTATGGGATCACATTCCATGAACTGCACTGCAAACAAAATGCTTTTCTTAATGGGAGTCTCAGTCTCCATTCACTTTCATTGCATCTTTTTTACAATGTAATAAAAGTGAATAGTGACCAATTCTGTCATTCTACCTCCGTTTGTGTTTCATGACAGAAACTTGGGAACGACACGAGTAAAAAATATATATATTTTTGTTTAGGTACAACTATAAAATAAAATCCCTTAATTAAATTTTAAATCCGGAAAACAAGTCTGACAAAATTATGAGAATTTTAATTTTTTTTTTAGGAAAACAAGAAAAATGCAAAGTAAGACTTTATTTATTTATTAACATTTTTCACCAAAATGTACTTTTTTTTTTAATCGGTCAAAGTCCATAAACATGCCTGCCTTGCTGAGCAACATCTTATCTCAGCATACATGCTTTATGAGCTATGGGTTTCTTGCTGGCTGACCGGGAAGAGTCACTGGTTAAGCTAGTTTAGAAGCCTAATGGAAACACAAGCAACTAATAATGATGACCAGCATCCAAAACACAACATATGCAGGTGTTCTCAGCAGGGTCGATATGAATTAAACAGGCCTCTGAGAAGGTATCCATAATTAAAAGAGTTCTCTGACATTGAAACACGAGACCAACCGAACCAAAACCTCTCGGAAACAATAGGAATATTTCAGCATTTATGAGTACATCTCCACTTTCAGGTTCAGACCTCATAATTTTCGGGTGTCAGCTCTCCAGTTTTGGAGAATAACACTGTAAAAAATAAACCGTAATTTAAAAAAAAAAGTTATTTGTTTTACATACTTAAAAACTTTTGAAATAAAAAAAAAGCAATAAACATTAATTTTACAACATTAAATGTAACATAAAACCCTTAACTGATCAGAAAAAAAAACTAAGAAAACTATAAAGAAACAGTTATTTCAACAAAAATACATCAAATGTGAAGTGTCACGCAGGGAATTGTGGGAATGTCAATTGACGTTTTTTTTCACTCTAAATTATACAATGAGTTGGTAAATTTAACAGTATTTTACAGTAAAATTACATTTAAATATTCTATCAGATCTATCGGAGTCATTTACCGTATATAGTAAGGAAAATTTCTGTTAACCAATTAACTTTTTTCACTGTAAATTATACAATGAGTTGTTAAAATGAAAGGTATTTTACAGAAAAATTACATTAAATGTACTATCAGTCATTTACCGTATATAGTAAGGAAACTCTGTTAACCAATTAACGTTTTTTTTCACTGTAAATTATACAAGTTGTTAAAATTAACGGTATTTTACAGTAAAATTGCATTAAATGTACCATCAGATCTATCAGTCATTTACCGTATACAGTAAGGAAACTTTCTGTTAACCAATTAACATTTTTTCACTGTAAATTATACAATGAGTTGTTAAAATGAGCGGTATTTTACAGTAAAATTACATTAAATGTACTATCAGTCATTTACCGTATATAGTAAGGAAACTTTCTGTTAACCAATTAACATTTTTTTCACTGTAAATTATACAAGTTGTTAAAATTAACGGTATTTTACAGTAAAATTGCATTAAATGTACTATCAGATCTATCACAGTCATTTACCGTGTACAGTAAGGAAACTTTCTGTTAACCAATTAACATTTTTTCACAGTAAATTATACAATGAGTTGTTAAAATGAACGGTATTTTACAGTAAAAATCAGATCCATCACAGTTATTTACCGTGTACAGTAAGGAAACTTTCTGTTAACTAATTAACGTTTTTTCACTGTAAATTATACAATGAGTTGTTAAAATTAACAGTATTTTACAGTAAAGATCTAGTCAGATCTATCACAGTCATTTACCATATATAGTAAGGAAACTTTCTGTTAACCAATTAATGTTTTTTTCACTGTTACTGTCTTTTACCGTTAAAAACACGATCATTTTTTTTACAGCACACACTTATTGAACATGTGCATTTCTCTGAACTGGATGGAGCTCACGCATAAAACGCCCATGCCATCCCAAACACAACGGGATTTGTCCTCCTAAACCACATGTAATGGAAACAGAGCTCCTGCTGTCTGCAGGTGGAAACATGGTTAACCGCCGCTTACTTATAATCATCATACTCACAGCCACCTGCTGTCAGACACTCTTATGTAATTACAATGGGTTCAACGCTATTTATAATCTTTGATTTCATACAGTACTTCTTGATCTTTTTGCAGAAGATTGTTCCATTTTTTTTTTTTTACCGCTTTTAGCAGTGTTTCTCAACCGGTGAGTCGCGAATTAACAGTGGTCACGGCTTAATGATCATGGGAAGTCCCATGGCCAAACCACTGACTTATAATACTTTATAATTTTGTACTTTTTATGTCAGGGCAAGAGTAATTCAGGTTGTAAAAAAAAGTTACCACATTTATTGTAGAAAAAATATCTCTTTACATCATTCTGGACACCATTGACTTACGTCACTGATTGTAATTCATGTTTCATGACTTTTAAAACATCATGTTTGTAATAAACCGAACAAAAGGATTCTCTCGTTTGACGCGACCCTCGGGTCAGAACGCAACACAATGCTATATTGTCCGATCTTACGAATGATGCATCGACGCAGCGCTATAGCTTCCAGACAGATTCTTGTTTCCAATGAATCATTTGATTTACAAGTTGTAGTCCTCACGGGGTGTCGTAATAGAATGTCCGAGCTTTCCACGAATCACAGTGACATGTAAGAAATAGGTTTTCGGGTGTTGGGTCGACAACTGCTCAAAGCTACTCAGAAAACAGCCGAGCGGCTCAGTCACCCACGGTGGAAGGAATTTATGAGAGGACAATCGCTTTCACTGTTCCATGAGAAACAAATAGATCCGGACCACCAATTGGGAATGTTGACAACCGCGCTTTTTTTTTTTTTTAGAATACAAGCTTTATAAGAGAAAAACTCTCTGCTACTGTTATGGCAGTTCTTAATCAGCATATTTGTCTGGTTTTCCATTAAAAAGAAAATATTTCTTGAAGTGAGCCGTCTTTATTTGTATTGCTCATTTTAAACATAAAATTCTCTCAATTTAAGTTGTAAAAGTCAAAAGGAGAATCGTGTAAACGTTTTTCGAATGAGCTATACATTTTCCTCAAAGTCTTAAAGGGACAGTTCACCCATTAATGTAGATTCTGTCATCATTTGCTCACCCTCGTGTCATCCTAAACCTGTATGACTTTCATTCTTCTGTGGGACATAAACACAAACTATCTTAAGCAATTTAGCTTTTTTAAGGAATGTTATTTTTGTTTTATTAAGAATTAAAACGGTGTCAGTTGCTCACCTTTACACGGTTCCAAACGTTGATTTTCTGTGAAACACAAAATGCTTTTGTTTTCATTTCCAGGTAAAACCTTTAATTATGGGGACAAAATATCACCACAAAAAAAAAAAACTTTTTTTTTGTTCAGAAAGTTGTCTGTAATGGGTAGGGGATAGAATATAGAGTTTGTACGGTATAAAAAAACATGTTTATAGAGAGACTTCCTAAAACATGAAAACAGTGTGTGTGTCCGTGTGTGTGTCCATCCGGAAAAATATTCTGAATGTTCTGATCCAATCTGACTTCTGACCTGTAATGCTGCCTGAATCATAATCATACACTTTATTTTCTTCTATATTTATCTAATATTTCTTCTAATATTTTCTTCTAGATCTGCTGTAGAGCCGAAACAAACTCTGTTGCGTTATTTTCCTGTTATCACTGTAAAGCTGCTTTGAAACAATCTGTATTATAAAAATCTCTCTATAAATAAAGGTGATTTGACTTTGCGTGTGTGCGTCGACTGGACTGGTCCCAGCTGCACCAGGTCATGGCACCAACTCGGATAAGACTCAAACTCCTCCAGGCGATTTGTCCCAGCCTGTTGCCATATGCATCCTCCACGTTCCTCGGGGTCTGTCCCACATGGTGCCGTAGTGGCATGCAGACTCAGAGGTTGTAGAGGACACGCTGGCTTCTCCGGTCATGCTGATATTTGTGTCGCCTGCTGACAGTTGGCCTTGCGCACACAAACACACACACACACACACACACACACAGTGTCATTGTGTCGGGCCGGTGATGCAGACTGACAGAGCTTCACTACGCATCTGGCATCAAGGTGGGTGAGAGAGAGCTTAGACATCCACAAAGACTGTCCTTCCAGGTTAAATGTGGCAGACATGAACTGTGTTCAGAATGAAATACTTGCATACTGCTTATGTGACCCACCACATTGAGTTTGGGTCATGAGTGTAGTAAATAGTCAACGCGTTCTCATCCTAGGGCGATCTCATCCTAGAAATTTCATCTAAATCCAACGCACATTGCACCCTTTAGCGTCAATATAACACACATAGAGCTTTGTTCGGTTATGGGTAGGTTTAGGTCTGGGTAGGGTTAGGGTTAGACCACTAGGAGGCGCCATCTGGCCCATATATATCTGCGTCCAATGCATTCTCATTCCAGGGCGCCTTTGAAATAGTGTGTAAATCTGACGCACATGGCACCCTTTGGCGTCAAAATAACGCTTCGGTTATGGGTAGGTTTAGGTCTTGGGTAGGGTTAGGGTTAGACCACTAGGAGGCGCCATCTGGCCCATATATATCTGCGTCCAATACATTCTCATTCCAGGGCACATTTGAAATAGTGTGTAAATCTGACGCACATGGCACCCTTTGGCGTCAAAATAACGCTTCGGTTATGGGTTGGTTTAGGTCTGGGGTAGGGTTAGGGTTGGACCACTAGGAGGCGCTTTCTGGCCCATATATATCTGCGTCCAATGCATTCTCATTCCAGGGTGCCTTTGAAATAGTGTGTAAATCTGACGCACATGGCACGCTTTGGCATCACTACAACACTTCGGTTATCGGTAGGTTTAGGGTTGGACCACTAGGAGGCGCCATCTGGCCCATATATATCTGACTCATATTGACGCTAAAGGGTGCCATGTGTGTCGGATGTAGACACAATGTAAAAAGTATCAGTATATGCAACCCGATCTCACGAGAATTCGTACGCATTTTACGAGGTGGCTAATTCGTACGACCTCACTCGTACGAATTAGTAAGTTTTTGCTAAATCGTACATATTTTACGAATCGGCCAATTCTTATGAATTCGTACGAATGACCTACCCCTGACCCCGCCCCTAAACCTACCCATCACGTGGGTTTGGACAAATCGTACGAATTCGTACGAGTGAGGTCGTATGAATTAGTACGAATTAAGCACTCGTACGAATTGGTCATGAGATAGCGTAGGTATATGACGCTTTGGGATGAGAACGGGTTGAAATAGTTTACACACTTACTACATACTACTGTCTAATCTTCACAGTGTACATACTGAAGGAATACAAAGTGCTAGTATGCTCTTTCCACTCACACATTAAGAAAAGTGTACATTAAATTAATTTAAGACGAAAACAAAACCGGCATCCTTGCCCTGTTCTGCGTCTCGCTCATGAGGACTGTATGCAACACTGCATTATTTAGCAAGCCTAAACAATACACTAAGTGTTTTCTTTTTGTTCTTGTTTTGTTGCTTCCACTTGACATCCCATGGAAAATACAGAGACCTTGAGAGCTATAGTGGTTTGTTAGTATATCGGGAGATGTGGCTGTCTGGATCAGTCTTTGTGAAAGCAAGCGCAAGTACAACACACTCTGTCATCAGCTTTTTCTGCTCAATGTCAAAAGCACTTGTTCAGCTGGCTACGTTTCCACGAATCGAAATTGATTTTGTGTGTACCGTGCCGTTGCCATGACGAAAGTGGCAAAAGAAAAGCAGAGTTTTGCTATCTTTTTTTCTTTTCTATTTCTAATATTAAAAAAAATGAATACCCAGAAGCACTGCTCTGAGTCTTGCATGTATTGCACGCATGATGAACGCATGCACTTGTGCTCGCAGGACATCTGCAAACATTCGAGACCCTCCCGCGGGATATTGATTCCTCATTGTTTCCTCTTTTCACAAGAACTCCTGTGTTTGTGAGCATTGCTGAGATTAAGCCCCCCCCAATCAGATCCGCCGGTTCATCTCCGAGCCACTATTACTGTAGGACAAATATAAACAGGAATTAATTTTCCCCTGCAGACCACTGCTAGATTCAGTCGCTGATTAGCCATACGCTTGTTCTCGCCTGCTTTTATTACATTAATAACAAGGGAATTCATTTTGTTTTATTGCGTTGATGAAACAAGGAACATTAATTAATCAGGCATTCAGAGGCGGGAGAACGGAGCAAGTGCGTTTGGATCCATAGTGAGCACTGGGATTGTTTGGATTTCTGAAAATAGGGATTGTGCCGATACAGGTTAGATGTTTTGCACATCACTAGCGGACGACGCCAAATTCAGGTGTAAACGGGGTCTAAAACGGTGTGAACATTAGCTGATGCGTCACCATGATGGGAAGCGCGCTAGACAACCAGGGTTTAAACTTTGTTGGGTAGAGACCAAAGTTTGTATTGAAGACGAAAAACGTATCAAGTACAGTGTTCTCTCACTATTCCTGATTTCTAACACACACTCAGTGTTCGGCTGGTCTTGTGGCCGTCAGAGCCGAAACTAAAGCTGATGCCCTCGTGTGTTTCTCTGTTGTCTCCAGGCGTATATTACTTAAAGGGATAGTTCACTTTGAAATTAATTTTTGGTATGTTTTATCTTACCTCAAGGGCATTCAAGATGGAGGTGTCTTTGTTTCCGTAGTAGTTTCAATTTTAATATTTTTAGGTTTGATGGCCTAAGACACGAAACGAGCGGTTTGTGTGAGAAAACAAACAGTATTTGTATAATTTTTACCTCTTGTAACTCACTTGGATGTGGCTGTGGTTACAAGAGGTAAAAACGATATAAATATTGTGTCTTAGGCCATCAACGTGTACTTACATTTGCGAGTCATTAAGTCATGTTTAATTTGGACTTCTCTGTGCATGCTCTTTGAGGTGGTGACCATAGACCTCCATTATATGGCTGACAGACAAGAACGGTTTAATCTAAAAATATCAAAATTGAAAATACTGCGGAAACAAAGACACCTACATCTTGGATGCCCTTGAGGTAAGATAAAACATACCAAAAAATAATTTCAAAGTGAACCATCCCTTTATATTTATTTTGTCCATTGGACCTAAAGATCAGAAAAAACACATTCATTTACCCGCCCGTCAAAGAAATCAGGACATGAGTGGCTGAAAGTGGACAAAAGAGACAGATTTAACACCAAGTGTAAACAGAAATGTGTCTCCATCGTCTACTTGGGATCCGATCGACCGAAATCCATCTTAATTCTAGTTTATGCGGTAAATGTGCTTTCATCATAGTTTATGCACATGTTTTCTTATCAAATAAAAAATGCATTACATTCAGTGAATCTGGAATTCAAACCCAAATTGCATTTCTCATCCCTACAGAAAAGGCAACATGCTGAGAAAAGGTGGGTGAAGCTTGTAGACAAAATGTTTCTGTAAGAGTCGTATAGGACAGGCCTTCGTCCAACACTGAGCTGTTGTCTCATCTGTAAGTGACAAAATTCAGATGCTGCGACATGTTGTTTATGTGCTGAGCAGCATGGCAGAGGCAGCAGGCGTGCCACAAACTTTTGATTTATTAAACAAGTCGCCTTGCCATGGCTACAAATTTCCCTGACATTACAAAAAAAATAAAACAGGGGACTGTCGCCTGGCACGGCATATCGAAGAATTACAACAGGATGCAGAAGTGAGGACAAACACAAACAGGGCCTACATTCACTTCTGCTGCAAACTGCACTGTAGATGAAACAATAGATAAAAAGCTGGATGCTTAAATCTGGATGCTTAATGAAAAAGTAGTGATTCTTTTTGAAAAAATAGTGATTCTTTTGGGAAAAGTAGTGATTCTTTTTGAAAAAATAGTGATTCTTTCTGAAATAGTAGTGACTCTTTTGGGAAAAGTAGTGATTCTATTTGAAAAAGTAGTGATTCTTTTAGAAAAAAAGTAGTGATTCTTTTTGAAAAAGTAGTGATTCTTTCAGAAATAGTAGTGACTCTTTTTGGGAAAAGTAGTGATTCTATTTGAAAAAGTAGTGATTCTTTTGGGAAAAGTAGTGATTCTTTTTGAAAAAGTAGTGATTCTTTTAAGGAAAAGTAATGATTTTTTTGAAAAAGTAGTGATTTTTTTGGGAAAAATAGTGATTCTATTTGAAAAAGTAGTCATTCTTTTTGAAAAAAGTAGCGATTCTTTTTGAAAAAGTAATGAATCTTTTGGGAAAAGTAGTGATTCTTTTTGAAAAAGTAGCGATTCTTTATTAAAAAGCAGTGATTCTTTTTGGGAAAAAGTAGTGATTCTTTTTTAAAAAGTAGCGATTCTTTCTGAAAAAGTAGTGATTCTTTTTGGGGAAAAGTAGCGATTCTTTCTGAAAAAGTAGTGATTCTTTTTGGGAAAAGTAGCGATTCTATTTGAAAAAGTAGTGATTCTTTTTGGAAAAAGTAGTGATTCTATTTGAAAAAGTAGTGATTCTTTTTGGGAAAAGTAGCGATTCTATTTGAAAAAGTAGTGATTCTTTTTGAAAAAAGTAGCGATTCTTTTTGAAAAAGTTGTGATTCTTTTTGGGAAAAGGTTCTAAAGATGCTTCTTGAAATCCCAACATCCAGACACATTCTATTGCAAGCGTTTTGCAAGTGCGTTTGGTATACTAATGATCTGAAGTGCATCTGATTTCAGAAGATAATGCTGTAGGACAGCAGAGGAGTGAGCGGCACCTTTCCCCAGTTTTGAGGGTCCACACAGAACCCCATCAGATGGAAGTTTTTGCACTGATCAGCCCCGCCATGATTGTGGCGGGATGCTTATCAAGGGCCCTGGCACCTCACGTTTCCAGCTCACTGCAGCTGAAGACAGGCGAGGAAACACACACACAGCGGGAAGAGTTATCGTCCAATGAATGCTGAAGGAGAAAGGGCAGATAGATTGCTGTTGTCACTTCTTTTTCATTTATTTACCCTTGGCCCTTATCAGGCTCGCCATGCAAACACGGGCGTTCAAATACCAGTGTCACAATTAGAATCAGGAAGGGCTCTTGTAATGGGAAATGAGAAATCGGCATAGCGGGGCATTGAGACAGAAGACCCACCTCCGCTCCTCTAATAATCACTCGAGACGGGATTTACTGCTGCTGGATGGCGTTTATGAGAAGAATTCAAGAATAATGTCTTATTTGGAAATAATCTGAAGATGATATTTAATAAAATATAGATTAAATGTCATTATTTACTCACGGACACTCCTGCATGTTTCATGCAAAATGCACGAATGATAGTATTAAACAACTTATTACTATTCAAGAATGCAAAGCTGTGAAATGATGCGACCCTGCTGTCCTACAGCATTAACTTCTGAAGTCAGACACACTTCAGATCATTACTATACCAAACTACACCCTAGCAAAACGCTTGACATTGTGTCTACATCCGACGCACATGGCATGGCAGTGGCACCCTTTAGCGTTAATATGAGACACAGATATATATATGGGCCAGAAGGCGCCTCCTAGTGGTCTAACCCTAACACTACCCCAGACCTAAACCTACCCATAACTGAAGCGTGTTATATTGATGCTAAAGGGTGCCATGTGTGTCGGATTTAGATGCAATGTCAAAAGCGTCGCCTATATGACGCCCTACGATGAGAATGCGTTGCAGTCTTGGATCAGTTTGGATTTCGGCAAAATTATGTGCTTCCGAATTAATTTTATAAGGCAAGTTAAAGCTGTAAATGTTTCCTAGTGTCAGAACACCATACACTCAGTCATATAATGCAGGTCTATGGTCACCACTTTAATGACTTGTAATTGTAAGTACACATTGATGGCCTAAAAAGGTAAAAGCAACATAAATACTGTTCGTTTTCTCACACAAACCGCTCGTTTCGTGTCTTAGGCCATCAATGTGTACTTACATTTACGAGTCATTGTATCATGTTTAATTTGGACTTCTCTGTGCATGCTCTTTGAGGTGGTGACCATAGACCTCCATTATATGACTGACAGACAAGAACGGTTTGACCTAAAAATATCAAAACTACTGTGGAAACAAAGACACCTACATCTTGGATGCCCTTGAGGTAAAAGCTAAAAACATACCAAAAATTAATTTCAAAGTGAACTATTCCTTTAAGTTTTTTTTTAGCAGCATGTAGCATGTTTAGTAGCATGTTTTTTTTAAATTTTTTATTTTTTTATATATTCTGTGGATAGCGAAGGGATTTTTTAAAGAAAAAGGGGGGGAAAGCCTTTTCTTTCAGGATAAAGGTTGCTTAATGCCCCAGGATACTTAATCAGCTGGTTATTGGTTATTAGATTGGTTTCTTATAGAGAAAAACTAAGCTCCCGAAAGGTTTGCCCTCCATTTAATCAGATTTTTGCAAAAGAGAAACTCGTTTGTTCTCTCCTTCAGGCTGTTCATATATGTAAATCTAAACTAATAGTCTGGTTATGAATGCATGAAACCATGAATACTTTTCCTGTGGAATACGGCGTGCCACTTATATCCGGATATGAGTGGAATGAGTCATTAGTTCGGCTTAAAACAGTCTTATTCAATGTGTGTCAGAGCAGGATGGAAGCAGATATATTTGCAAATTACTCATTCCCAAGAATTCTGGGATATGCATTGGCTCCACATGCTCATTCGGAGATAATGCAGCCGGGGAAATTATACATCCACACATATCCGTGGACTAAGGCCTTTTCTGTGCTGCGAAGCCCCGCTTTATTCCGCTGACCAAGCGTCTAATGCATATTGTTATTCGAGCTCATTGGCCGAGCTCTAACAACTATGAAAATGACTTTTTGCCCATCAAAAGCTTCAAAGGTCTCTCGTGTGCCAAAGCCAGTGTTCAACCCTGACCTGTGAGCAGCATGCAGAGATCTCACAGGAGGGAAGCGTTCGCACAGCACAGCCTCGTCTTTGTGTGTGTCTGGCGCGTGAGGGGTTTTAGTAGTTAGTGTGTAGATTTAGAAGTCTATTTGTTTGCTCGATTAGTTTGGCATAAAGTATTTCCATGGCTCTCTTGATTTCATTTACCGTAATTACCGTCCAGCGATAGACTCAGGGAAGCTTGAAATATCAAGGCCATGGCAGACCAAACAAATGAGCTGATTAATTGGAACTGTATCAATGAGTTATTCAGATCTCGTGGGCAGTCGGAAAAAAAATATTATTTCTGGATCTCATGGAAACTTGTCCTGATAACATTTCAGTTTAAAATCTTTGAACTTAAAATCAAACATTGAACACTGAACTTAAAATCAAAAGCAAAACATTAATATATAAATGATTTTCTTCTCAAGCCCCGCCCACAGTGAAATGTAATTGATCATGCTTTACTTTCCAGGGGTGCGTTTCCCGAAAGCATCGTTAGCCAACTACGGTAGCAAGTTCCATCGTTATCATAGTTCAATGAGTCGGTGTTTCCCGAAACAATCGTTCCAGCGAACATTCGCAAACAGCATCGCAAAGTTGTGTGGTTTGAACGACAGCTCTCGACCTGTGGTTAGAGGCATAGTTTCTATATTGAATGACATTTGGACGTAATAAATCCTTATCTTGAGCAAAATAAGCAAACCTGTGCCTTTTATTCAGAATACATACAAATGTAATTTGTACGGAGGTGTATTGCATTCACTTGAAGAAAAAAAATCTACTCTGTTTTTCTGAATTAACGAGTTAATTTTTCATGAGAAATTTTTTTTGCTCTGTTTTTCTGAATTAATGAGTTAATTTTTCGTGAGAAAAAAAGTTTTTGCTCTGTTTTTCTGAATTAACGAGTTAATTTTTCATGAGAAAAAAGTTTTTGCTCTGTTTTTCTGAATTAACGAGTTAATTTTTCATGAGAAAAAAGTTTTTGCTCTGTTTTTCTGAATTAATGAGTTAATTTCTCATGAGAACATTTTTTTGCTCTGTTTTTCTGAATTAATGAGTTAATTTTTCACTAGAAATTTTTTTTGCTCTGTTTTTCATTTTTTTCTTCAAGTGAATGCAATACGCCTCCGTAAATTTGCGTCTTTTAGTTTGTCAAAAGATTTAAAGTACCGTGTTTGAAGAGTGCGCATGTGCGAACGTGCTCTACTACGCAAGAACGAGCCAAATATTAAGTCTGGTAATAAAGCAAAACAACTGAGAACAATTAGAAATAGTCCTCAGATAACATGTGCGTAATTTATATATTAAAAAAAATCTAGCGTTAATTGGATCTCAGTTTCATTAAAAGTAGTTATCACTCCACCACGTGCGAAACCAACGTGGTTGAACAATACTTTGCGACAATGGGTTTCGGGAAACAGTCGTGACTAGCTAGTTGATTTCTCCAACGATGCATCGTACTATGGTAGTGAAGCAGCGAGCTGCATAGTTGTATGGGAAACGCACCCCAGTCCGAATGCAATGATACAATGTCCTACCTGCCCTTTCAGCATATGTATTTTTAAATCTCGAAATGTCCAATGAACGAAATGACTCGGGAAAAGATTTGTTCATTTTGACAAACGAGTTCGAACAAGAGAGTCACAAACGCGCATCACAGAACAGAGCAAGGCGAGCGTTTGTGCTTATAAAACTTAAACTTATGAGATCGTTTCACTGGATAAGACCCTTATTCGTCGTCTGGTGTTGTTTAAAGCCCGTTGAAGCTGCACTGAAACTCTCATTTGGACCTTGAACCGTTTGGTTCCCATTGAAGTCCATTATATGGAATGTTTTCATCAAAAACCTTAATTTCTTTTCGACTGAAGAAAGAAAAACATTGACATCTTGGATGACATGGGGGTGAGTAAATTATCCGCAAAAGTTTATTTTTATTTTTTATTTTAAGTGAACTACTCCTTTAAGTTATGAGCATTATTATTGTAATGTTATGTGCTTTGAGACATGAGGTAGTTTCCCATGTGAAGCTTTTGTTTGCTCCTTGCTGTCCGCGTTCATGTGTTTTGAAGGAGGCGTGTCTTCTCTGTGGAGATGCTCTGAAGGGAGGGTGGGACCTTATGCTTTCAAAGCTAGCTCTGAAAATCCCCTACCCTTCCTTTTAATTATCATGCAATTAATATCACAGTGCAGGATCATCAAGTGTGTAATCAATTTTGGCGTGATGTTTCCAAACAGGTTTCTTGAACACTCCCCGTCTGCCATTGATCGGAGAAAGAAACAAATTAAGGAAGAAAGTGTTTGACCATTTATTTTCAGTTCCCACTGCTTTGTCTTGATGCTGCATCACCGGAGGAAAATAAGAAAGCTCTGAAAAGGTTGAATCAGCATTTCTAACAAAGCAATGTTTTCCAGGGAGGTGGCCAAGGTCTTGTGAAATATTGAAAGGGTGAAAGATTGAGACCTCTCAGAAAATGAAAAGAAAATAGCTGATCTTCAGCAAATATGACTTACGACTTCCGACCATCAGACAGGCTATCAATCATTGATCAAACAAAACTCACTGTGAATGTTTTGTGTGAGTGTTGTTTAACTTTTCATCTCTCTGTCTTCTTGACTCTGGAGCTATCTGTAACACTTAGTGTGTTCAGAAGTCATACGCTGACAAAACACTGCACAGTATCAACAGATTTTTTCTGTTTTAATGTTGTCAAACCCTGGCAGGGTGAAATAGTAGCACAAGCTTGATGACTGTTAGAATAAAATCTTCTATTACGATGATATACAAACAGAAAAAGCGGTGTTTAATCAGATCACTGATTAAGAAACACCAGCTGCATCCTTAAGCACATTACGCAGATGATCTTCCATAATCATTGAACCGTGGACATTTAACCTACATTTTCTTAATTTCAGTCCTTTTTTCCCCTAAATTGCTGATTTATTGTGTTGAGCTTGTCCTTAATAAAAAAATGATTATAATACTTTGATATATATATCATAGTACTTTTTGTAAGAGTAAAATATTGAGTGTGACACTAAATGCATCCCAAGGTGCTAAAAAGATTAGATTATAACCCTTACAAAAATGTACAGTCAGATGTTTTGATATCACGGTAATATTACCGTTTTAATATACTATACTATTTACATGGTATTTCAAATTGCGAAAACATGGTAATACAAAAATTACTCTTTTTTTTTTCAAAAAAAAAAAAAAACTTTTTTGTATAACATGGAATGGTTATTTTTAGATGATAAAACAACTTAAGGAGGCAACATTATGCCCTTTTACAAAGTCTTGATGAAGTTTTTTTCTAGCTCTACTAGACATTATATTATTATTTTTTTAAATATTTTCCATTGTTAGATTTGGGTCCAAATCACTCAAAAAAAAAAAAAAAAAAAAAAACAACTCTTTTGAACTAACTTAATAAAATGATAGGCAGTGGCTCCACACAAACAAATTATTTTGAATCTATGTAAGCTCTTTGTGTTGTGACAACACAACTGAATGAGTCTATGTGAAATAGGTATGTCCTGACAAATCAATGTAATTGCTTCCCTGTAACTTAAATCGGTTAAAGTTAACAAGCTTTATTTATTTATTTTTTTTAACTGCATTGATAAAATACAGTTCTAGGATTTTCAGACTATAGTTATTAGTTTATAATACCACTTATAATCATTTAAAAGCTAAGATTTATACACATTTTCAACAAGACGACACATCTTATAAACATAATTACACTCTATAAAGTCTTTCCTAATTTTTTCAAAAACACATAAATTATCACTTAATTTCAATATTTATTCTCTCTTAATTCAGCTATATGCAAAGCATGCTAGGAACTAACAAGCACCGCCCAGTTTCAGTTAATGCTCAACACAAACAGATGAAGTAAACACTAATTTTGACATATTTAAGAAGATTGTACACAATCAAATTAAGTTTGGACAAAATGTATAGCAATTATGTTGCTTAAAAAAAATCCCCCGACTTTCCTAGCAACATTTTCAGAGACCTTTTTGTTTAACATTTAAAGGGTATCTCCACTTGTTTCAATTTTTACTGATCGGATAGTAGCAAGCGAATCTGACCTGATAGCAACTGGATCAATGAAAGCACATGAAGAGGTCCATCTGGCTGTAATTGGAGGATATATTTTGACCCGTATTTTATTCATGTGCCAAACAGATACGACAAACCAGACGGTGGCGATGCAGCAGTGCATTGTGGGGTCAAACGGGTTCAGAGATGACTCTCTTTACAGCACTTAAGAGGTGTACACTGCAGCACGTTCTCCTTGTCTTAATGAATAAGGTGAGTGTTTTTACGATGGTGGAGAACAGTAAGGATAAAAGTAGTATCGTAAATGCAAATCACAAATCATAAAAGTTTAAACTTGGAAGTTGAAGGGCTGGTCTGAACACGAGGGAGATTAGGAGAGATTAAAACTGCTTAATACCTGGCATCATGTCACTCCGTGAGCTGCGACAGGAAAGGTGACTTTAGCTGAGAAAAGAGCCGAGCTGTCCGTCACCTCCGAGGAAGTGTTTGCCCTGAAGTGATTAACGCACCATCTTTCTTCATTTGTTTTTTGTTTTTTTTTGTCCTTTTTGGAGCTTTACAGATGTTGTCGCCGTAGAAAACAACACTTATTATGTGTCCTGCAGAAAACTGTTGAAGTTATGCGTTTCTTCATCAAATAATCCCGAAATAATTAATCACGGTTATCATTTTTTTCAGCATTCAGTGTTTTCAGTGTCGATGATAATAATAATAAATGTTTCTTTAACAGCAAATCATGCAAAAAAAAAATTCAGCTTTGATCACAAGAATAAATTGCATTTTAAAATATATTAAAATAGAAAACACTTACTTTATATTGTAACAATATTTCACAATCAATCAATATTTTTTCTAATATTTTATTAATATACTTTGCCTCAATATGCAATGAATTAAAAAATTGTGGACCGCGCTTTTATTTTATATCATAAAACAATATAACTCGAGTGTAGTGTAATAATGCATGTAATTAGTGTAATAATAAAAGTGTCATTAGTGTTTTAGACATCTTTTTATCAAAAAATAAATAAGTAATTTATTAGAATTTCCAATTCTAATTCTACTAAAAAGCAACAGCATACAGGTTTGGAACAGCATGGCTTCATGAATGTTTTTTTTTTACTTAAAAACTAGACGTTTTTTAAGGTCAGCTTCAATAAATTATTATTTTGGTCTTATTTTGGTTTTAATAGACCTCAGGAACACTCTTAGGTCAAGGGAAAAAATGTTCCCCTTGATATGACTCCTCAGAGGTGAAAAGTGTATTAATAATCTGTTTTGGTGCTAATAGCACAAGTGGACCTGAGGGGAAAACATAGATAAATAATAAAAATATATATGATATAACCCCTTTAAAGCGCATAAAAGAGCATATGAGTGATCTCAGTACGCCACGGCACAAACTGCCTCGGAGATAGACACCATGTTGTGTTATGGTTTCCATAAACCACACATCCTCAACAAAGTGATTTCCTGCTGGCAAAAATCAATAGTACTCCTGTTATGTTTACATCACGACGGCAGACAGACGTGGCCAGATCAAGTCTGAAAACAATCTCGTCTGCTTCGTTTCATCTTCGCTGGACAACAGAGCTCACCTGCTCCCGAAAGTTCATTTTCAGAAAAAGAGCAAGCCTCGCCTCGGGTCAAGGATCGGGAAAAGTGTCCTGCTCAATGGGGCTCTTGTGTTGTGCCTGCGTGCGTGCATTAGTCAGGCGGGACCTTTATGGGGGAAATATGAAGTCCTGCCAATTGCCTCGTAAATAGCTACAAAGTTGAACATTACCACGGCTGCATTTACTTTTAGAAAGTGTGCATGGTTCCACTCTTAGAAGAAAAGGTTCTTTAGAACCTTAAAAGGTTCTAAAGCGCTACATATTTGGAACCCCTAAAATCCAATGCATGTGTATGATCACAAAATTCAAGATATGGGGGTTAAAAAAATTTATTTGTAATTAATCAATATCACACAAAGAGTGCCATTTTAGTTTGTATCCTCCAAAAATCTGGATGATTAAAATGTGATATTAAGTTACTACAACAGTTTAATAAACAATAATTTAATTACAACTACAATATACTGTATGAATGAATAATAACCTTTAAAGAACCTTTATGCCAAAAGTGTTCTTTCTTGTCATTATTGAACCTTTTTTTTTTTTTTTAGCATAAAATGTCCTTTGGAGTTGAGTACAGAACCCTATGCTACATATATAGAGCGCTTTTTTCTAAGATGCATCTCGGTTAGCACACCATTCTTTATATGACGGATATCTCCAATTTAATAAACAAGTTGAGACACTTTCAACAAACCCTACACTTTAGATCAGCGATGTATTTTAAATGTATTAAAAGTTATTTAGTTAATTAGGTATTTTAAAGAAATCAAAAGAACATGACAATCCATCAATACTTTTCTAACTGTGATTTTTCACATTTTTTATGCATACATCTATAGGCAACTAAAAATAAAGTGAACATTATTGGACTAAATGTTCAAATGGATGCTTTCTCTGCACTTGCACTAATAAAACACAGATATAACAACATTAAAAGCTTGACTATAAGCATACCAGGCTTCCCAAACACTCATCATGCTCCTATCTTTAATATTTGACCCCTGTTTTGTGAAAAAAAAAATACATGAAATTTCTTCATTTGTGACAGCGACAAACACCGAACCTGCAATGAATCAAAAAGAACTGAAAATTCCCTGCAGTGCTAGTTTCGATAATGAAACGGAGGCAAATATGACCCCATTACTGTATTGTTTCCAGACACCTTCGCTGAACTGGAGCGCACCGGCGGCCTACAGTCACGCGTACAGTACCACAGCCCTGACCCTGACGTGACCTCTGTCAAAGGCTTCAATAGGATAGTCAGCTAAAGACCCCCAGTCGCCACCCAACACGGCCCCGGTGACTCCAATTAAGGCGGCCCGACGTGACAAAGAAAAATGAGTGTTTTGGCGGGGAGCCGTAATTGCGTGGATACGACCCATTACCTGCCCTTCCCAGGTGTAATTATTAAGCCACTGGTGCCGAACAAATGAGTGGAGTACAAACCTGGAGGCGTCTCTCCTCCAGACCAACAGCTGCGAAACACCAACCTCTCCGGCTGATGGAGGTCCCTGAGATCCTCGCTTACACCTTAGGTACAACATTTCAGCTCACGACCATTCCTCAAACGTGTGTGTGATTCAGAGAACGAACGTATATATATATATATAAAAAAAAATAATAAAAAAAAGTGCAGACGCCTCTCCATAAATTCCTAAATTACAAAAAAAGCTAAATTCCAAAAAATAACTCCATCTAAGCTAGAAATTCCATATGTGAAATTTATAAATCAAAAATGATCTTGAAATTGATCTATGGCTAAGCCACGCCCTCAAACGCGATGAGCCAATCACAGTGCGCAGCTAACCCAATACACTCGACATTCTCTGCTTGCACATCCATTGAAATGCATTGCAGTTACTCAGTTCTCATTCAGTATTTTCTTGTAATTTAAGTTTACAATGGTAAAACGGTGTGCATGGGGTACAACTAAGCTAGGCGACGTGTGTATTTTTTTACCCTTTCCCAAGCCACATCTCAACCGAGATAAGTCCCAGACAGCAAACTGACATTGAATCAACGTGGAAACGACGTCTCTCATGACATTGAAACAACGTTGATTTTGCTCATCGAGTTAACGTTGAACCAACGTCAGACGCGGCATTCTTCAAAGCTAAATGAAAATCGAAAATTGGTTTGCTTTCATAACGTTGAAACAACGCGTTGATTTCAAGTTGATTTTCCGTTAGTTTTGAAAGAATGACGCGTCTGATGTTGGTTCAACGTTAATTCGATGAGCAAAACAATGTCAGATCAACGTTGTTTCTATGTCATATTTCCACGTTGATTCAATGTCAGTTTGCTATCTGGGGTGTCTGCTCTGGATTAGGTTATGCGGTAGACCACAACACCAACTAAACGTGGATAAATTAAACGAGGATGTCTGCATCTGTTCTAAGCTAAACAACGTATTTGAATGTTATCTTTTAAATCTCATTAAACAAACATTGGACTAACATCAGAAACATTAACATTAGCTTAACATTAGCTTTTAGCTGTGTTGTACATCATGTCTCTTGGCTTCATTAACGTATCTGTAAATAACCGAGATAACAAATGTTAAAGGGTTAGTTCATCCAAAAATGAAAATTAAGTCATTAATTACTCACCCCCATGCTGTACCAACCCCGTAAGACCTTCGTTCGTCTTCGGAACACAAATGAAGATATTTTTGATTAAATTTGAGAGCTGTATAACTACCACATTGGCTCCTAAGGGACTGCCTCTTGACGGCCCAAAAAGTCAATGAAGAAAATGTTTAAATATCCCAAGTGACTACCGTGGCTCAACTATATGTTTATCAAGCGACGCGAATACTTTTTGTGCGAAAAAACAAACAAAAATAACGAGTTTATTCGACTATTTCTTTTCTTCCTTGTAGGCCAGAACGAGACTTCCTTATAGATTTCCACGACGCATGCGCGAGATTTGCGATCTGAAGTAGTGTAAGCGGTTTAAGCAGATCGCAAATCTCGCGCATGCGTCGTGGAAATCTAAGGAATTCTCGTTCTGGCCTACAAGGAAGAAAAGAAATAGTCGAATAAACTCGTTATTTTTGTTTGTTTTTTCGCACAAAAAGTATTCGCGTCGCTTGATAAACATATAGTTGAGCCACGGTAGTCACATGGGATATTTAAACATTTTCTTCATTGACTTTCTGGGCCGTCAAGAGGCAGTCCTTTAGGAGCCAATGTGGTAGTGAGACAGCTCTCAAATTTAATCAAAAATATCTTCATTTGTGTTCCGAAGACGAACGAAGGTCTTACGGGGTTGGTACAGCATGGGGGTGAGTAATTAATGACTTAATTTTCATTTTTGGGTGAACTAACCCTTTAACAATGTTGTGCTGAATGATTGATGTAAATACTGTAGCACCAAACGGTGATAGCAACGATATGCGGTTTATCACGTTTACACTGTAACCTTTACATTTTTGTACTGTACAAGCTTTTCATTGACCTTCTCAATAATAAAATTATTAATAAAACCCTCCAATGCATAGTTAAGGCCCTTTAGGTGACTCCGAGATGATATACAACATCTCTGTCTCCAAAAATTACCAATTGCCTCCTGTGAAATGTCTCCTATGTGACCGCGGCCATGACGCCTGTCCCGAATGTTGACTGTGTGTCCGAGTGAGTGGAGGGGGCGTGGCTTAGCTATAGGTCAATTGTGCGCAGCTGAATCGTTTCAGAAGTAAACACTTCCTGTTAATGCCATTAACACACAACAGAGCACCAGCCAACGTCCAAAAGCTTTTCTTGGGAATCACGAGCATATTTCCAAATCCCAGCAGATCTACAACCGTCTGTCACAGGAAAAGGGCATATACGTCTGCTTAGACGCTGATGTGACGATCAGCACTTTTCAAGTCAAACACTATTTTTAGAAATATGAACGCAAGCGTGGATTTTAGTGTACGCACACTCTGAGACCAAATCTGTGCGTACACAGGTTTTATAAATGAGGCCCAAAGAACAATGCGATGAAGGTTATTAAACTGGTTTAGTTGGAGTAGTTGAGCATTAACATACCGTAATTTACTCTCTGTTCTAAACCTGTATTGTTAAAACCTCTCTTTCTCTCTCTCTCTCTCTCTCTCTCTCTCTCTCTCTCTCTCTCTTCCACAGAATGAAAGTGCAGTAATGTTAATGCCAAGCAGGGTTGTGCAGAGTTCAAGAATTGGCTCCCTTTTCATTCATAAATCTTGATTTGATTGTAAACTGGACAGATGAAGTTGAATTGGAATGGCAGGAAGGGCCAGGCATTGAGTAACACAGCTAATGCATTCTGGGATATTAAATGTTCTTCCACCGTGTCTTGTAAGACCCATAAAAATGTCAAGACAACATTTAAACATTCTATCACCTGTCTATCTCACTGTAATTCTGTCTATCTATCCATCCATCCATCCATCCATCTATCGATTCTATCTATCCATCCATCCATCTATCAATCTATCCATCCATCTATCTATCAATCTATCCATCTCTCCATCCATCCATCCATCCATCCATCCATCCATCTATTGATTCCATCTATCTATCCATCCATCCATCCATCATCTAGCCATCTATCCATCTATCTATCTATCTATCTATCTATCTATCTATCTATCTATCTATCTATCTATCTATCTATCTATCTATCTATCTATCTATCTATCAATCTATCCATCTCTCCATCCATCCATCCATCCATCTATTGATTCCATCTATCTATCCATCCATCCATCCATCATCTAGCCATCTATCTATCTATCTATCTATCTATCTATCTATCTATCTATCTATCTATCTATCTATCTATCTATCTATCTATCTATCTATCAATCCATCCATCCATCCATCCATCTATCGATTCCATCTATCCATCTATCGATTCCATCTATCCATCCATCTATCATCTATCCATCCATCTATCCATCCATCTATCAATCTATCCATCTATCAATCTATCCATCCATCCATCGATTCCATCTATCTATCTATCTATCGATTCCATCTATCGATTCCATCCATCTATCTATCGATTCCATCTATCTATCTATCTATTCCATCTATCTATCTATCGATTCCATCGATCTATCTATCTATCTATCTATCTATCTATCTATCTATCTATCTATCTATCTATCTATCTATCTATCTATCTATCTATCTATCTATCTATCTATCTATCTATCTATCTATCTATCTATCTATCTATCTCATCCATCCATCCATCTATCTTAATAGTTATTTATTGTCTGTCTCTCTGTCTATCCATCTATCTAAACTGCTGATCCTTTGTAGGGTCACGGTTATTTAATAATTTATTTAAAGCACATTAAATAACTATTAAGCAGCCTGCCTCTTACATTACATTTTATCTTTCATTTCAAGTAAATCCGTTCACTATACTTTTATGGTGTCTTTCTTGCGAACTGACAATAAATCTCTATCCACTTTTGCATGTGTTGTAAACAGAAGGTCCTTCATTCTTCTGAACATCTCCTTTTGTGTGAAAGAAAGTAATACGGCATCAAAACCACATATGAGGAGGAGTAAATGATGACAATCATGTCATTTCCTTTTAATAGCTCTGTTAGCAAACACAAACGACGCTAGTCAGAGTCTTTTGTTAGAAAGGGCTGCAGTCAGATATTACTCAAGATTGGAAACATCCTGTCCTCCTGAAGTCCGTGCTGTTGGCATGTTTATGTTGTTTAGGGACTTCAGATATTGAGACCCCGTCACAGAACGCCACATCTGTCTCGGCTCTCGAGAGCGTAGCCAAACCCGGCGCGCTCCAGTCTCTTAATGTATCCGTGAGCCCAGAAAACTGCCGTTTGCTTCCACTCTCCATCTGTAAAAGGTGTCCAATTTCAATGCACCTGCTGCTGTTGTTGGATACGAGCCCATCCCAGCATACAAAAAACCATTAACTTAAGCACTATTCTCCTGGACAGAGACCAATGTCTTTTATTTGTATTATTCGACGCTATTTCTCGCCCCTCATATGTTTGGCCCATACGTTATAAAAGGTTTTTTTAAATCTCCTTAATCATTTTTCAGGGCTGGCTGTATATTTGAGGTGAATGGCGAGTGTAACTTAAGGTGATGCAATCCATTACAGTGCGGGCGGCCCGCAGAAGATATATGGCAACAATGGCAGCACTGCAGCATAGGGCCAAAACCACAGAGGCTATATTTAAAATAAAGCTAGTCATAAGTAAAGAACACTCAGCACACTCACTATTTCTCTCTGGAGACTATTGATGCAAATAGCAAGTGATGGGCAGCACCAGGAAACAACATTACCAGTTAACTTTAGTGTTGGGCCTGTGCATTTTACTTGGCAGACTGCATTACATTAATGCATTGAAATCCAGAAAGGTGTCATTATGCTTGTCGTACAGTTTTTATCAACTGAACTGTATTTTATGCATGTAATATGCATAATGATAGTGAGCAATAGGTCAGAGTGGTTGATAAATCGCAGCCCGTTCTCATCCCAAGGCGTCATCTAACTGACGCAACATCCAACACTTTAGGGCACCCTTATAGTTATACCCCTTTTCCACCAAAAAACGTTCAACCGGAGTTGGTTCATCTTGCGAACCGCTTCAGAACCTATTTATTTTTCCACTGACTAGAGCGCCCAGGGAACGACGTCGTTACGTCACCGTGTACGTCGCCATACGTCTTGGCTAGAAACGCTTGCAAATACAACATTACTTTCGGATTATCTCTAACTCGTATACCAAGAAAGCTTTAAAAACAATTGAAATATGAAAGTCTTTTAATCTTTTCGTTTGATATGTAATTTTTTTCTGATAAGTTATGTACCCCTGTAATTGTGTCTTTTTTTCTTTCCATTTATTTGTTCTATATTGTGACTTTTCTTCTTTGCTTATAATGTCTTCAATAAAAAAATGACGAAAATAGAAACGCTTGCGTTAACTTCAAGCATAACAATTACAAAGGAGGTGGGCAGAACGATACTAATATCGATAATATCGATACCAACGTTGGTATCGGTATTGATCGATACCAACGCGAAAATATCGATACTTAAGTTTCAGTTTCTCTCGTTTTGCGACCTGACCGTGTTTGTCAAAATGCTGCTGCTGTCACAGAGCAGAGCAAGCTCTCTGTAATCCTAGTGCTGCTCTCGTCTCCCTCTCCTGTGTTGTACAATCACGTGACTCACCACTAGCGCGCTCCAGGACTACCACCAGTCAGGCGCGCGCGGCCGCGCATTTCTAGTCTACAGCAGCACAATCAGAAATGGAGAACTTGTGACTTTGTTTATTTAAGAAAAAAATCCTGAAAAGAAGTGCATTAAAGAAGAGAAACATTTTTTGTTAGCATGCTACTTGAAAAGAGAATTTGTTTTTACAAATTTGTTGTATTTTTTATATTTGTGAAGTAATAATTTTCTAACTTTGTTTAAATAAAACAGAAGTAACCAAAAGTTGTTTCTGAACAAAAGCTTGTGTAGTACTGATTTTAACTGATTAATAACCCAAAAATGCAAATCACAAAAACAAAAGTCATGAAAATTAATTTAGATTTAGGTTGAAGAGGCATCCACCTTACTTATTAAAAAGTATCGGTATTGGTATCGGCGATATTGGCCCTGCATTTACTTGGTATCGGATCGATACTAAATCTAGCGGTATCGCACACCTTTAAAAGGCGGACTCCATTGTGTTTCTGCAAATGTTTCTCTTGGCTTTGCAATCTTTTATTATGGTCAGAAAAGATGTTTAGAACACATCTAAACCCGCCCCAGCCCCCGACGTAAGCATGACGTGGTAAAAGAACGGTTCTAGTCCAGCAAAGAGTTAGTGCCGCTTTGGAACCAGTTCTCCTGGCCGAGAACCGGTTCTTTGGCTGTCGAAACACAAAGAACTGGTTCGCGCGCAGGCACCGGCTCCGAACTGGCTCTCAAAATGCTTTGGTGGAAAAGGGGCTTTAGATGATGCTTTCCTAGTGGTCTAACCCCAGACCTATTGGTGACTCGCCCTCACTCGTACCGCTCACCACAGTAAACATGATGAATGGCGACTGTAAAACGCAAAAGCCGAATCCCGGACATTTTGGGCGATCTCGAAACACATTTTCGGGCAGACTCATCACGGAGACTCACTAGTAGCCTAGACTTGTTGTTTAACTACTGCGCTCTGTTACCGGTAGGCGTGGCCTCCTAGGGCAGCGAAGCAAGTGCATTCTGGGAGTTGTTGTCTTTCATCCACATAAGCCAAACATACATTTTCTGGCTTTTCTGAGTCTAGAAAACTCAAAATTCTAATTTCTTTTACATAAATGGCCCATTTTAAATACACACTCATCTTTCCAGAGGTGAAGTATCCCTTTGACTATCAAAAATGTTCTATTGCATCGCTACAAAAAAAAAAAAAAAAAAACCCATTTGGAACCTTATTTAAAAAAACAAGAATCTTTCATAAAAAGCATATAATTACATAAACGTGTTAGCACCAACAGCTGTTAAGGACACTGTAGAGAAACGTGTTTGAGAATATATGTGAATATAAGACAAAGGCCTTTTGAAATAGAGATGAGTGGTGTTTTGTCATCTGTAATCTAGTGGAATGAATTCCGCATTCATTCCGACTGTACATAAACCAAGAAAAAGAAGAAAAACACCACCGGCTTTTGCTGGAGAACCGTTTTCTTCACACACACACACTTTCATTTCCCGCTGTTGAGACATGCAGTGTAACCTCAACTTTATATCTCCACTCTTCTTTTTTTTGCAGAAGTTGAAAAATAGGGCTCTGTTTCCAGTATAAGTGAGAGTTTCCCTCATGACCCACATCATCATCTTTTGACGTCAATACACACTTTTAAGGCAGATATTTCTTTGTAAAGCTTTGTAAATGTTTGATATCACATCGTACCAAATTTGATTCGCCATCGTATACCCCCGGTGAATACAGGACTTTTCTTTTGAAATAAGAGTTTTTATAAACATACTCTAATATTCAGAATTCAAAACTCCTCCCTAATCCACAGAGAACATTTATTTATAAGCTTCAAAAATCAGAAACTGGCACGGTAATGATCGCTGGTTAACTTATAGTATCAACAGCTATTCAGTATTCAGCAACAGTACTCATGGGCGTTGTTTGTTTGTTTTTTTTAAAGAAATTAATATTTTAGTTAGAAATAATGCATTAAATTGATCAAACTTGACAAGACATATATAACATTACAGAAGATTTCTATTTCAAATAAATGCTGATATTTTGAACTTTATATTCATCAACTAAGCCTGAAAAAAACATTTTGTAAACCCTAACGGTCAAAATAATTAATTGGTTTGAGTAGGACAAACTTAAATTCAACGAATTAGTTCAGTCAAATTAATTTTTATGAGTATTTAGCACTTTCTTTTTCTTTCAAGTTCACAGAACAGATATATTTTAAGTAAACTGAACTGTTTTATTGTTTTGAGTTATGAAATTATTTATTTTAATTTAGACGAACTTAAGTTTAACTGAAACGGCTGGGATATCTATTTCCCAGCATGCTTTGCCGATGGCAATCGGCAATTAGTGTAATTGCTAAAATTAAGTGCAATATAATGTTGTTTTTTTTGTGTAAGATTAATGTTAAGTGTGAGATTTAGTAGTGATTAATGTTCTGTTATGCTAATTTAGAAGAATCTCTGTTAATGTTGGCTTTAGGATAGTTACCATCATGGTGACAAGTGGTGCATTCAGCTTGATTTGAGAGCAAATCATCCCTTTATATTATTATGCTCGTACAGCAAGTGCTTCTGTACTTGTAAGTGCTTATAACATACTGTTTCTAATATGTTAGCATTTACTATTTCAGCAGATTAGCTCTTAAAGCTAACTAAGTGTGTACTATTAAAAGTGATATGAGTTCTGCCAACTTATTCGGGTTTACAGTGTACTTCATAGATTTAAGTTAAAGTAACTAATTAGTACTATTTAACTTTATTTACCCAAGTTATCTTAACAAGTTATTGAGTTACTTGGAAACAAATCAAATATTTTTTCATGCTTAAATTGTTTGAGTTAATAAACTTAAATGATTTAAGGCAATCGGTTTCCTCAAACGGTTTGAGTTTAACTAACTCATCAGGTTTTACAGTATCAAATACGTTTCTTGAGCAGCAAATCATCATTAATAATATTATTAGAATGATTCCGGAAGGATCATGTGACACTGAAGACTGGAGTAATGACGCTGAAAGTTTAGCTTTGATCACAGGGGGGAAAAATTATATTTAACAATATATTTAAACAGAACACTAAATAATTATAATTCACAATATTACTGTTTTGATTGTATTTTTGATCAAATAAATGCAGCCCTGATGGGCATCTCACTGACCCTAAGCTTTTAAATGGTATTTTTTTTCTTTTTTCTCGCTTCATTGTTCATGTCTCAAATTTTTCAAATGATGTACAAATAATGTGTTCTTTCATCCGGCGAATACACCCCGACCTGCACTAGTAGAGTCCCCATGAAGCCCCGGTGGAGTGATCCTCTCTAGAGCGGCGCAGGGTCAAAGGTGACGTGATGCGTGTTCTGCACTGGAAGCAGATGCTTGGGATTCTGAACCAGGGTCAGTGGAAGATCTTCAACAGAGCGGTGACTCGGTGAGGTGTGTGTGTGTGCATGTGTGCATGGACAAACACAAGTCTAATACCCCTCACATCTGTTCAGCGACAGAGGAAGAGCTCGCCGTAATCTCACACCTGCTGTGGGACGACGTGCAAGACACACGCAGCTGCTGAGGATCAGTGACGCCACCAACACACACACTTGAGTCTGACATAGATATATAGATTGCACAAGTCAGAAACGATAAAGAGTAAAGAGGTAGGACGGGCAATAGTGAGGAACCATCCGCAGGTGCAATGCCACACTTGATCGGCACCCATTCACTGAGATTATACAGCGAGGACGGCGCTATCATTTTATCAAACCATTCCAGCCTAACCTTTCTTTCTACTTCAGAAACGCCTGCAGCTCTCGGGAGCATAAAGACGAAAGAGAGAGAGAGGAAATCAGACAAAGAGAAGAGTGAGAAATTCTTCATGCCATCATGGCAGCATATGAAATATGCAGCTGTCCCACTTTTTGGAGCTTTACAATTAATCTAATGTTTCTCCAGCAATCGAGACAGTGGTAATCCAGATCCCAGGGGTGAGGAGACTACTGGAGGAATCACAGAGACACAACACTAGAGAATAACCACACATTACTGAGAACAAGCCAGCAGGTGCGGAAGATTTATCCTAAGAGTCCATGGAGGAGGTGAAGAGAGAGCCACATGCGAGCATGGGAACACACACACACACACACACACACACACACACACACTGGATTCATAAATGGCAGCCCGCCTTTCTAATAGAAATCCATCCAGTTTAGTTGGAAGCATTAGAAAATGTTTCAAATTGCACGTTTTTGAAAGCGATACCAGAGCCCGTCTAACGGAGAGCCTTGGCACTTCCTATTAGCCCCGTTGTGTGTTATCTTGGTTGCAGTTCCATTAGAATTCCACTGGAGGTGATTGGGGGCGAGAGCAGAATGAATGGGAGTCTATGGGGCTAAACGGCTAAATGTGTCTCTTTCACCGGCTTGTCGTTAAATCAACATAGATTTTATTGTTGATTCCGCAAGTTCAATATAGATTATAGGCCAGAAGTCGAATGAACGAGTACTTATGTCCTTTTGATTTCTTACAGGTTAGGCCGTTGTTGGCCGGAACATGCTAGCATTCTGCTATTGTGTGACGTCATCACAGTTTTGAACGGATTTTTAGAACCGATAAGTGAACTTAAAAATGCAATTTTCAGCTGAGTGTATTTTCTTAGCCCTCCCCTTTGAAAGCAACTTTAAAATTACTTGACAAAAAAAGTGGATTTCTGGGGGTGAAACCCCATTGACTCCCATTCATTCTGCACTCGACCGCGAGCGCCCCCGCATGGACAGAGACGTGTTACTGCAGCCAGTCCAGAAACCAGAAGTAACCAGCCAGTGCCAATTCTCTTCAATTAGACATTCTCTGGCGATACCGGTATCGTCTATGGCCCTGTTTAAACGAGAACGCTCGCGGGTGAAAAACGTAAAAATATTTTATCGGATGTGCCTTTCGTTTACACGGCGACGCCGTTTTTGAGGCTTAAAAACGCAAAAAAGTGAAACCACCCTCCAGAGTGGAACTCTTAAAAACGCTCCACCGCCGTGTTCCCGTGTAGACGGTAAAAACGCGAAGTTTACTTGACAGTGAAGGTTGTACGCAGGCGCGTGGACTTGGTGTTGTTGTAGTATGCACTCCTAGCGCCTGAAGTGCATACTACATTGAATTTCACACACTTTTGCGTCACCATTTGCACACGGATTTCCCACACAAAACGCTCGTCTAAACGCAGAATAGAAAGTGATGACGCAACGCCACTTTTGCGTTTTCTCTTCAAAATGTAAACATAGCCTATGTGTACTACAAAAACGCTAATTTATGAAAACGTTGTCACACGCATACGTAATACGTCCAGTCTACCTATGTGTGTCGCGTTTCTGTATAAAGTGACATTGCCAACAATTAGCCTAGGAATGAATAGAGCCTTTTCATTTTTAATCTAACCTCTGAGGCGCGCGCTGGTGGACGAGCTCTGTTAAAACCCGTCCGGAGTGCCCTGATAGTAAGAAATAAAATAATAAAACCCATTGCAATTTGCAAGTTTGGGTCCACATGCCAAATGTTTTGAGGTGTTTTCATAGGTAGAGGTTCAGAATTATGAGATATTGCATGCTGTGTGTGTTGCTAGACAAAACGGCTTTCTTTTTATGCCATCCACTGTGTTTCGTGTACTGTATGTGCTTTATGATGACAGTAGCATCAATATTTCCGCTGATATAACATCGTTTCACATTCTATTGACACTAGCAGAACAAAATATCAAAGTTGTACACTAATGGTGGTACCCCAGTAATATGGTGCGCTCTTATCTCACTGTCAAATACAAATACAAAAGTGAGTTTAACAATCTTATTTTTTCATTCTGGTTGGATCGAAAAAAGCAATGTAGATATAATTTATGTAAAAAAAAAAAAAAAAAAAAAAATCCTGTAAATTATTTTAGGCACTCTTCATTATTTTCTAATCTTTTTTTTTTTTTTTTTTTCAAAGAACACATAAAATCCTATGCTTTTTGAAGACTTTCCGCAACCTCTCCTGGGGTCTCATTTATAAAATGTTGCGTAGAGAGCCTGTCCTACGTTTGATCTAATGTCATTTCTCAAATGTGCGCATGTATGATTCAGAGAAAATGAACATACGCCCCACACACACACACACACACACACACAAATGCATTACATTACAGGCCATATTAAAGCCTATAGATTGGCTGAAATAATTTACATGAGTGGAACTAAAGTATGCATACTAAATAATTGAATTTTAATGCGGTGTAATTATGCTAACAGGGTTTTATTGGTATATTGTTGCTTTGATTTCCAAATACCTGCGGCTATAGTCCTCCGACTCTCTGCCCCAACGAAAGTGCATTCGTCTATTCAGAACCTGCACTTTTCCTCATCAAAGACCGGTTTTATAAATCTGAACGTTGGCGTGGATTTTAGCGTACGCACACTCTTGCACGTTTTATTAATAAGGCCCCTGCTGCTGCCACTCAATTGGAGTCTCATAAGACGTTTTGATGATCTAAATGCAGATTTATTGAACCTGAATAACATTAATGGGTAAAAACAGACTAAATTAAACCACTCCACATCAACAACCAACAAGATTCACAAACCTTTCACATAACACGAGCAATCACAAAAGACCCAAGGTGGTTTTTCAGAAGACGACTGGATGCAGTTCATTCATTATGATGCTTGTCAGCTGTCAGTGTAGCGAGACACTTTGCTGATTTGTATCTCTGAAGACGTTTGCCTTTGATGATCTCTTTTGAATTTTTTCACTGAAGGAATTACTAACGACGTTTGCTGGTTTCTGTGTTGTTTGTGAACTGCATCAATTTGCGTTGTGGCTTGTGTGGTTTAAGTGGGACAGGTCGTAGACGTTACGTGCCGTAAGATCAAGCGTTCATTATGTCTCTTGACACAGATAAATGTCGTAGCCCTAAAAAGTGGCTATTATGATCAATCTACTGCTGCCGGTGCGCTAAAGATGCAACTATGCCAAGCATGTACACTACTGTTCAAAAGATTGCGGTCAGTAAGAATTATTATTTGTTTTTTGAAAATAAAAAGCAAATATAGGCTAATACTAGACTAGTCAAGTCCGAGACCAAAACACTACCAAGACCACAGGGTATCGAGACCAAGACAGACCATGACCAAGGCCGAGACTAAGACCAAGACAGACTTATGCCTGGTTCAGATTACACTATTTTAGCCCGATTTTGGCACGATCCGAGACCAAGACCAAACCTAAAACCAAGACAGACCAAGACTAAGACCAAGGCTGATACCAAGGCCGAGACCAAGGCTAAGTCCATTTATTTTTTAATTCAAACAAAATAAAATAAAGTCTTTGAGAAAAATTAACACAGATGTAAATGAATCAATAGTTAAAATAAAGTAAAATGAATGTAGCCAATAGCAGCTCAGATCAGGTCTTTGAAGAATACAATGAGAAATATTTCTTTGTAGGGCTGTCAAACGATTAAACGTGATACATACATACACATGTATATTTAAGAAAAAAATATTATTTATATATAAAATATTTATATTTATATATAATATAAATTATATATAAATCTATATACAGTATGAAATATTTCTTAAATATTTACAAGCATGTGTGTGTATTTATATATATATATATATATATATATATATAAAATAATTATACACAGTGCACCCACATATATTATGTAAACACAAACTTTTTATTTTGGATGCGATTAATCGTTTGACAGCCCTGATTTTTTGTATCCTTTTGTTGATTTGTGTGCTTTCTAAAGCTCTCATACAGCCAGCATGAGTGTGTTGACCGTCAGCGCTCAGTGTCTGTGAGTTTGAGGGGGCTGATGGGTACGAATAATGCCTGTGTTAGTGTGTGGGAGGCCAGGATACAGTCAAAGCAAAGGCCATCTGCCACAACACACCTTCTGATTAAAAATCCTCACACACACACACACACACACACACACACACACACACACACTTCTTCACTCTACATGTTCTCCATTCCCTGTGGGAAAGAAAAAACATACTACATTTTCTTAATATCTCAGCTGTTTTCTCACAGACAGCAATGAGATTAAATTGAAAAAAAAAAAAAAAGCAATGACATTAAAACTGAAAACAAAATGTAACTCAACAATGTGCTCAGAGTTTTCAATCAATAGTCAGAGATCTCAATATGAACTCGACCATTTCTCACCATAAAAAAATGCTAGTAATGCTACAGTAAAACTGGTTAACTCTAACCTTAAAAATACTGTAAGGAAATTATTCGGCGTATACTACAGTTACCGCACCTCAAGACATTGTTCAGATTGTCAAGTTTTTGTCCTTAAAACGCTCGTGTGTGTAGGAAGAAATTCATACGTGATCTGTCATTTTAGAGCAAGTGCACTCTAAAAAATGCTGGATTGTTTCAGCCCAAATTTGGGTCAAATACGGACAAACCCAAATGCTGGGTTAAAAATGTAATTAAAAAATATACGGTTGAAAGTTGAATTTGGGTTAAAATTTTAAATGACATTTTAACCCATTTGTCCATATTTGACCCAAATTTGGGTTAAAACAACCCAGCATTGTTTAGATTGTGGCTTGACCCACTGATAGCAGACCACAGGAGACAAAGTACACAACTTCATTACTTGAGTGAAAGTACAGATACTACTGGTCAAACATTAAAAAAGTTGTGAAGACCGATTTATACTTAAAGTACTCACAAAATCATTTAAGTATAAAATGCCAATGCATTGTTTTATTTTTGTTGCATTGTTGTATGTAATGCCTCTGAATCTATGCCTACCCTACCCTCATATCAATATCACATTTATGTCTAGAACACAGTACTAGTAGTGTGGGATTGAATAAGAGCCATCAATGGTTTCGGACACCCAAACTGCTGTTCCATCAAATAGTGCCCTATCTAAAGTTTTTTGGGCATGAACATGTTTAGTTTGAATATAATAGCCTTACTGTCCGACGTCGGGATCAGACGTCAAACCTACTTTCATTTAACCAAAATCATTCGCTGACTGACGCTACTTTCTACTCAAGGACCTTGCCACTGTTGCCTTGGCTTTTAGCTTGCTTAGTTGGGAACATTTAATATTCAACAATATTATTGATCTGTGTTGTATTATTTTCATGTTATCACTGTGAAGCTGCTTTGATACAATGTGTATTGTAAAAAGCGCTATATAAATAAAGGTGACTTGACTTGACTTGACAGAAATGTAGTGTAAAAAGTACAATATTTGTCTTTCAAATGTAGTGAATTTGAAGCAAAAAGTTTCCAGAAAAAAAGAAAAAAAAAATTCAAGTAAAGTGCAGATCAAAAAGTGTACTTAAGTACAGTCCTCAAGTAAATGTAATGTGTTACTGTCCACCTAATGCTGTTATTAGAGAGAGATTAAGATGATTCAATGGATTTTGAATGATCGATAACTTCACTTGTAATAGTTCTCATAAGGTTTTTTAAGAAGAAAAGGCACATAAATCTTGTTTTCGGGAATGAATCCCTCCATCTGTCTTTCTCTTCAGGCCTATGGCGGGTCAGCCCGTTCTCATCCCAAGGCGTCACATACTGAAGCTTTTGACATTTCGTCTACATCCGAAGCACATGGCACCGTTTAGCATCAATATGAGATGACATATATGGGCCAGAAGGCACCTCCTAGTGGTCTAACCCTAACCCTACCCCAGAACTAAACCTACCCATAACCGAAGCGTGTTATATTGACGCTAACGGTCCCATGTGTGTTGGATTTAGACCTGTATATGACGCCCTAGGATGAGAACGCGTTGAGTGGGTTGCACTTTTATGGAAGTCGCTTAGAAATGAAATGCAGATTTGGGTCTCTCCTCTGCTGCCCGAAGCACGACAGCGACACTTCATTTCAACATAAATGTATTTGTAAGACCGTTTAAGGACTAAGGTATGGATTTTCTCAAGCGTGTAGACGCAAAATGCAAATCAGGTGATTGTTCGATGGGTTTATTCAGGTAAATTGTTAAATGCATGCTCTAAAGCATGAGAGGAGTCTTCTGCATTCTCCAAATTAGGTGATAAAAAAAAAGGCAGAATGCACGAGACCTCTTTGGTCCATTTAAGAAGGGAAGTGCGAACTTAATTTTGATGGATTATGCCAAAGCACATCCGTTAGCTTTCTGAGGGGTATCATCTATCTCTGTCAGTTTACATAACTTTGATGAACCCTTTAGTCAAACGCAGGTGACGCCTTACCAAAGAAAAAAATGCAGAAGGGAACCATCTATCATAAAAAAAACCTGTTTTCATAAACATTTACTCGTCAACATATCGCTGCCATGAAACGAGAACATGTTTGCTGACGGCGATGGCAAATGTTCGGCTCTCTCGAGAATTGCTCTCTGAGTCTTTTTTTTCTACTATCTGTTCAGAGCATTAATGTTATGCAATAGTCTCTTTAAAAATGCATCAAACTTGCAATAGGTAACAGGCTGGTTTAAGTCAATAAACTGGACCTTGATCGTCCACTTAGTCCCTGGATGCGCCACATATTAGATATTATTTTAATTAGTAAAATATTTTGTCTTCAACGCCTTCATTCAAGTTGATCTATATGTTAACTATTTTTAATTTACTTTTAAAGGTGGGGTAGGTAGAAATTTTCTAAAAAAAACCCCAAACTTTTCCCCAATTTTTTTTTTGAATTGTCTATTATACAATACATAATTAAAATGTAAGCACTCTGAAAAAGAAAGTATTCATTCAAATTGAGTGTCTGTAGTCCTCTCAGCGCTGCAATACACTATAAAACACTATAAACATTATTTCATTTCCTCCCGTCTGGGATCCTTACAAAGCCACGCCCCCAAAACACATGAACGCACGTTGCCGACCGTTTATCAACGCCGCGGAGAGGAGCAGTGTATGTAGTGACATCATGTCAGAATCACATAATAAAATGCCTTTATCATTATTAATATAAACAACTAACATGGCATGTGGGAGTACTTGGAATTATTCAGAACGAATAACAAGTACTTGCATTTGGAATGAATATAGAAAGTACTGAATGTTGCTTGCTCAATGTGCCAATATTTAAGATCATGGACCCTATCTTGCAACCGGCGCAATCGACTTTGTGCACTTCAATGTCACTTCTCTTTCTTTTATGATCCTGACAAGAACATCCATCTCCTCGGTTGTGAACCAAAATGCGCCGTTATAATAGTTTTGCGTCATGGAACAAGCGCACCTCGTTCATCACGCTCTTAAAGGGAATGTAATATGACGCTCTTATTGGTTTGTTTCCTGTTACGCCCAAACCACACCTATGAAAAATGTATACAGAACAAGCTGTGCTTCACCTGTCTAAGAGTCGCCCTTTACAAGCACAGTCCGACGTCTGTCCTTCCCCATCATAGCTTATAGAGTTTGTCCCACCGAGGGAAAGAGCTGCTAAAGACCTCGCCACCTCACACACAGCAGGCAGGATTGAGAGTGATTCCAGCGACCCCTAGAGATCCGCAGGAGTTTGAGGGGGAAGAGATTTCTGGGACACGGCAGTCCCCCACAGGGCCCTGTGCTCTACCCCGCAGCGGTGCACTCGCTCCCAGAGCTGTCACAATTACACACACTTATGCTGCCGATTCACCGTTTGATGCGCTCACTGTCCCCATGATCAAAATGAAAGGGCTTTTGTTAGCTTTTTTGTGAACTTCTAGAAAATAACCACCTTTTGTCAATATAATTAGAAAGCAAGAACAGTGCTTCAGAACACATCAGAATGAAAACGAAAGATGTATTTGAACAGTGTATAATGTAAATTATGAGTGAGATTCTTTCCAAAAGTTCTTTCCAACTTATATTGATTCTAAAAGAATTTTGTGATAGAATCTTGATCATTTTAAAGGTCAAATGTGTCATTTCAGTGGCACAAAGAATTGCATCTCCGTCTTCCATTGGTTGGACAAACATGTATTCCTAACCAGATTATAATTGTAGTATTTTTCATCAACATAATTTTTAAACTAAATGTAGATATTCTTAAACTGTTCAAAAGTTTGGGATCTGCACATTTTTTTAATGTTTTTGAAAAAAGTCTATTCTCACCCAGGCTGCATTTATTTCATCAAAAATACAGTACAAACCGTAAAATAGTGAAAAATAACATAACTGTTTTCTATTATAATATACTGTATTTTAGAATGTAATTTATTCCTTTGATCAAAGCTGAATTTTGAGTATATTAAATATATATATATATATATATATATATATATGTGAGAGAGAGAGAGTAATATGATGATTTGCTGCTCAAGAAACACACACACACACACACATATATATACACACATACACACACACATATACATATATATATATACACACACATATATATATATACACACACATATATATATACACACACATATATATATATATATATATATATATATATATATATATATATATATATACAGGGCCTGAAATTAACACCCGACCACCTGCCAAATGCGGGTGAATTTTTCTATTGGCGGGTAACACTGTCAATCTACCTGCCACATTGGCAGGTAGCCAATGAGAATTGAGTGATTCATTAGGATTTTTACATTTCAACTAAGTCCGCCATTGCGTTTGACTTTAGCTAAAATGTGGCGGCACATTACTGAGGTAGAGAGGCCAGCTGAAACAAACAACCAACAAAAAGATGAGGATGAGAAAAAGAAAAGTAAAAGAAGACATTTTAATACAAAGTGGACAATTGGCGGCAATGGCAAGGTTCGTGAGCGGCTGATTTATGACAGCGACTGTTGTTTAGGAACGTTCATGCGATCAGAAGACGACGAGGGCCTTTTCCGACTACGTTTGGATGTACGAGTATTAAACTGTTGGTGAGATGGGATGAGATAATGTAACGCTGAC
This sequence comes from Pimephales promelas, assembly GCF_988280905.1. Classification (NCBI taxonomy): domain Eukaryota; kingdom Metazoa; phylum Chordata; class Actinopteri; order Cypriniformes; family Leuciscidae; genus Pimephales; species Pimephales promelas. The sequence goes on along the minus strand of NC_142782.1, from coordinate 32,674,891 downwards.
GTAGCATACAGTACAATGACAGCTGCACAGATGTGTGTGCGTGTGCAACTGTGCATGTTGGGAGTTGGGAACCAGTGAGAAAATATCCGGTACCCGGTAACTTTACCAGTAATAACAATATTAATTTAGTTCATAGTTCCTAACCGCTGTAACTGAAAGCTGTCAGGATCTGTCTACGTGACTAAATCAGCCATCAACACAGCCGCGTGTGATTTGTTTACATACGAGCTGCGGTAGGTCTATCTGTTGAGTAGCCTATATACTATATAGCCTATACTATATACTGTATATGTTGTGTGAGTGTCAAAATCAATTAATAAAAAGATTTTAAAAAATGTATGTTCTTAGAGTTATTATTATTACTTGACAGCACTTAAATGTGTATTCTTACAAGTGAAAGAACAATATTGTGAAATTCCCATTTTTTTTCACCTTTATATAAAGGTGAAAAAAAAAACAGGAATTTCACAATATTGTTCTTTTTACCAGCCATTTTTGGCTGAGGCAAAATATGAGGCAAAAAAAAAGTGGCAGGTAAAAAGTCTCTGTGGCAGGTGAATTTTTAAATCCACCTGCCACAGTGACCGGTGGCCGAAAAAGTTAATTTCAGGCCCTGTATATATATATATATATATATATTAATATATATATATAAAAATACTAAAATTATAATCTGGTTAGGAATACGTGTTTGTCCAACCAATGGAGACGGAGATACAATTTGTGCCACTGAAATGACACATTTGACCTTTAAAACGATCAAGATTCTATCACAAAATTCTTTTAGAATCAATGTAAGTTGGAAAGAACTTTCGGAAAGAAACTCACTCATAATTTACAGTATATACTCTTCAAATACATATTTCGTTATCATTCTGATATGTTCTGAAGCACTGTCCTTGCTTTCTAATTATTTTGAGAAAAGGTGATTATTTTCTAGAAGTGCACAAAAAACAAAAGCCATTGATATTTATGTATGTAGGTGTATGTATATATATATAGTTAAATCATCCAAGGTGCTGGACATAGTAAAAGTGCACGATAAAAGATACTGTATAAAAAGGCATAACAAAAGTAGTCCATAAGCCTCGAGCATTACAAATATTCTGTAATTACAAGTACTGTATGAAACATTAAAATCTCATTTGAGACAAAACATTTAAATATGTCAGGACGCCCTGAGCCAGGTTTGATCTCAGTGTTCTCATGTGTCTTGTGACCCATTGACATGAATGACATGATGTCAAGGGGTCTATTATGATGGAACCATTCTTTGCCCTTCAGAAAGACCGTTTAGTCAAGATGGGAAATGAGAAAACATCTTTCTATCTTTCAGATTTCAGCTCAAAGCCTCGATGAAGGAGGATTATTACTGTGAGATCTTACCTTGAGCATGACGACGCTCCACAGATTTCAGCGCAGTCCACGTGCTCCATCTAACTGCAACCTGTCTGGCACGAGCTGAGCGTCCCAATGAGGTGAGGACACACACTTCAGCCGGTGTAAACCTTTAAAAGAGCAGACACTCGATTACAAAGCTCATCCCAAAACAGGCAGGTTGTAATCGTTATAAATCAGACTAATGCAATCGTCTGCTGAGACTGGAGGACTGCCAAATTGACATAAATTAAGAAACAGATTCACTTTTATTCTTTACTGCCAGTGTGACCAAAGTTAACATATGTGGTTAAAGAGCATTTTAGAGCTCATGAGCAAGTGCACTAATTTTCATTCGCGGCACTGTAGGTCTTTCATCTTTGAGCTCTTGCAAAGGTCACAACAGCAATTCATTTGTTTTTCTACAGACTAGCGATGTGCAAAGCTGTATTTTTATTTCTTTTTTTTTTTCAGATACATAAAAGACAGAAACAAAGGCGGCTTTTCTGTATATATCAAGGATAATCACTTTATAATCAACGTGCTTTGTCTTTCATTGGTCTGTTGCAGTGGACTAATTAACTACCTCTTGTTAAACTTAAACATTGCCTTTTAGCAACCTGTCAGTATGCGGCTAACTTCCATTTCAGGAGCGCAGAAACTGCAGGCACGGAAAAACATTCAATTAATATTACAAACTAAAGAGAGAAAAAAGTCATTTTTTCACATTCAAGGCACTAAAAAAAATGTTTGCACCAAGCAATTGCTTTTTTTCTAATGTTTTATTTTGTATTGCATGTGATTAATTGCTACTGACGGTCAAAATTTAGCATTTTGCTGCTACAAGGTAAATTATGCCATCCCAAATAAAGTGTCAGTAATGCATGACTTCATACAGTATACTGCAGTTTGTATAAAATGCATTATAATCAGCGTTGGGGGTAGTATGCATTATAATCTTAGCTATGTAATCAGATTACTTTTTTCAAGTAACTAGAAAAGTAACACATTACTTAAAACTTTCATGCGTAATTGAAAAAATTATGTGGACTTAAATTTTTTCAATTATGCATTAAGTTTATTTGCTTAATTTTAAGACAAAGGGTGTCCTCACTTTTTTTAGGTAAGTCATCTGATCACCTTCTACAGTGCAGACGAGAAAAAGTAATGCAATATTGTAACTAATATTGAGCAACTTTCCCCAACACGGAATAATACTACAGTTTTTACTATATTTTTGATCAAATGAATGCAGTCTTGTTGGGATTTTCAAAAATATAAACAAATCTCACAGACCCCAAACTGACCCCAGTGGTGTATAGACCCCTTTTCAGTTGGAAAACATGGTGACGATTTTTTTGTAGGCGGAGCTTAGGTGGAGGCAGAACGATCCCTCTGGCCGCTTCACTAACGCTAGTTAGCAAGTATTGTTAGCTTGTTTTTTAACAATGACTAAGGTCACTCAGTGCCCAGGACCACGATTGTTATTTCCAAAAGTTATTTTTAACGGACGGAACCAGATTGGCCGACCCAACACGCTCACTCAATGCATGGACGATCTGACAGGATTAACGTTACGTTACCTCGGTTGAGTGGTCTGACTTCTACACCTACCTTATAGAGAAAACGATCGTAAAGAGAAACTGAGGACATATAAATCTTTAGATGCCTATATGGTCCTGTACAAGACTGGTGTGTACGATTCGCAGTTCTGCCGAGCCAGCGCTGAGACGACGACAATATAAAGAGTGTCATTACGGTGCGATTTTAATGATGTGAATATTTTCTAGAAATAAAAATTCCAGATACAACATATTCATTTTTCATCAATTCTTGCACCAAACAACACAACAAGATGACATTTAATTATAGTAACAATAATTTAAGCTTATTATGAAGCCGAATCTGTGCTGGTTTGTATTGGCCGCCTCCAGTTGTCACTTTGTTTTGCCTCCAGCTAGCGCCGTGACGTAACCGTGACGTCGGCGCAAAAGGGGTCTATAAACAAGTATAAAATAATCCTTACATTGAATTTAAAATGCACTGATATACTGTGCAGGAATACATGTTTGTCAAGCCAATAGCAGATGCAAATGCTGTGCGGTTAGTTGAACAACGTTTTGTTTTGTAATGCATGTGATTAAGTGCTTGATTCTGCTGCTACATTATCAAGGTCAATATATTGCCGTCCCAAATAAATAGCGTCAGTGATGTACGGCTTTGTGCAGTTTGTATCAACTGCACTTGTGCATAATGCATCACATTATGAACAAGATTCTCAATGCACGAATCAAACTCGCATAGAAATCACCTGCTGTCATTGAAAACTAATGACTTGGCTATCAAAGTCAATGTCAGTGTCAACAGGGGCTTGGTGCTGTTATGAAAATAGAAATATTGCCATGTTTTTTTAAACTCATTGCAGACTCGAGTTCTACCTCAGTGGTTTGTGTACGGCTGCCAGTCATACCAACTACATTCCAAGCGATGCTTTACAAATGTGCCGTATGTTGACAGATGTGTCTTATCTGCAGATGAATTTATACAGATGCCGGATCTCGGTGTCGATATTCTACACCTTATGCTTGTCCTCATTAAGGGACAGATGCATGACGGAAACTTCTGCTGGGTGCGTTTACACGGAAATAAAAGTTTTTGCACGGTAACTTTTCTCACTCTGTGAACTTGTTCCAAGCGCTGATGCAGAATGTGTGATGAATGCGTTTCAACATATGCTTTTGTAATTAGTACTCCGGATTCAGAGTGCATATTTACTGAGTTAATCCAAATAATCTGTGTGATTTTAAATACTTTCTCTTAAGTTTTGAAGACCTTCATTTTGGTTCCATTCCATGTTGTGTTTAAGTTAAATAAGTTAAATCACGTAAATATTAATGTTTTGTCAAACTTAGACCTACTACTGACTGTAGTCTTTAGCCTCTGGCCAAAAAATCCTCAGATGACGCAAAATGAAATTTTTGCGTCATCGCAGGATTTTTTCCAGACAAAAAAATACAGGGGAATATGAGGGTGGAAAGCGTCATTCGAAAATACTACAGGTTTCCTACAAGATCCTGAAGTATCCCTTTAAGCTGTTATCAACATTGATAATATTCAGAAATGTTTCTTAAGCAGCAAATCATCATATTAGAGTGATTTCTGAGGGATCATGTGACACTGAAGACTGGAGTAATGTTGCTGAAAATTCAGCTTTGGTCACAGGAATAAATGTGACAATTGTAAGTTATTGTGAAACAGTGAGTCACAGGTCTCTCACAATGAGATCTCAGTGATCTGAAGTTTAAATGTCTGAACTTTCATTCCTCCTTTTACAAATCCTACAGTCCAATCACGTGTGCGTCTGTGACCGCGAAATACACATCCATCCCCCGTATATTCAATCTCTGAATGCTGGGTCTGGCACTCTTTCTCTCACTTTATCCTTTCTTTCTCTAATAAAAAAATGCAGGCTATTGCAATAGTGCATTGGGAGATTTGTTAATTCTTTGTGCTCTTTGTGTTTTGGCCTAATGAAGACTAATGAATATCTAAAACCTCTGTGGTGCAGGGGGAGAGACTTGAATAATAAGAGATGAAACTATACAAATCACGATGCAGAAACGACCTGTGGAGAATAAACCCCCGGCTGAGAGACTCCAGCTTTGGGACACTAGCACTCGCCCTGCATACACACACAGATGTGCAGGGAGATTCTGTATCCCAGAATGCAAAGGGGAAAACTTGACCTTGGAAATGGCATACTGTAAAAACGTGAAATATACATTATGCAATAAACAGTAAGCATGCTATACATTATCGACCTCATTTGACGAGTGCAATCTAGTTATCAACTTAGATATAAAAAATATCCATTATAATTTTTAATGCAACACTGTGTAAAAAAAAACTATTAGGAATGGAAAGTCAAGTCAAGTGCATTGCATTGTGGGATATCCATTGTGTCATCCATTCCAGGGTTTAACTAAAACCATAAAAAAAATCATTTTCATTACTTAAAATAAACTTTAACTGATATAAAATAAATACAATTTCTCACTTTCATTTAACTAGCTAAACTGAAACGAAAACTAAGAAAAACTACGTAGAAATACAGTAGTGGCCAAGAGTAATGTCCAGCCTATAGGCAAAATTACATTTTCACCCTTTATTTAAAAATTTGTTAAAGATTTTGCATAGTTGTACTTGGAATTTCACTTCCTTCAATTTTTAAGTACAATCAACTTTGATGTTTAAGTAATTTCAACTTAAATAACATTAAAAATGACTAAAATTTTTGCTGAATCCTGTATAATGTATAAAGTTGTTGAAAACGGCTTAACTTATTTTGATGAGTTAAAGCAGTGTTTGATGAGTTAAATACATGTTGTTATAACTTATTGATCACACCATTTTATAGTACAAAGAAGTTATGAACATGCAAAAACAAGTTTCATTAAAAAAAAAAAAAATTTGCATAGAAAAATAAAATCTTTAGCTGTGCCTTTTTTTGTCAAATAATTTTGTCAGAGAAATACGCCAACCAAGTTTAGTGTTTTTAGGGATGCACCGATATGAAAATTTTGGCCGATACCGATAATTCTTTATATTTGAAAGCCGATAACCGATATATCGGCCGATAAACTTAAATCCAATTTTTTTTTTCTAATTTTGAGAGCCTGATTACAAAAACAAAAGTCTCACAATTAAATCCATGTCCCAAAATTATAATGATGTTCTCAGCCGATATGACAGATTTGCGTTGCACATGTTGTCCCGAACCAGATTTTAATTTTTTGAAGAGATTTCAATCATATTTCAAGAAATTCAAAAACATAAACAGTTCTCAACAAGTATCTCAGCTGAAGGGAATAATACATTAGTTATCGGCTTTAATATATTGGCCACATTTTCTTACCAGGCCGATAACATTAAAAATGAACATATATCGGCCGATACAGATATGTTGGCCGATATATTGTGCATCCCAACTTTTGTTTGTCCTTTATATTTAAATATATTCCTAATATTTTTGACAAAAAAAAAAACCCTCTGGACATTACTTTTGGAGACTACTCTATAGTATTCTGCCTAATAAACACAACATTTTGCAACAAGGTATACAAACATTAATACTATTTTTGCAGTGTAATGTGTTGCTTATATGCAAATGTTCTGTATGTTGACCACAAGGATGAGCAATATACAACAGTACAGCAGGGAATATGCAATGCACCCGACTTAACCTTGACTCTTTATCTACCGGACTGCCAAAAGTCGATTTTTATGCAATGCAAAACAAACACGTTTAATTGGTAGACATTGCAATGTATTGAAGCACGCTACTGTTTAAAACCCAGAATTCTATTTCTTTCTTTTTCTTGAGAAGATAACCAGAAGCAGAGTTTAAGCCGAGAGCCTCTGCAAACACAGATTATTCTGTTTCGGTCCCTCTGTACCAGGTAGTTCATCACAGAGGCATTAATTAATACCCATAGAGCAGCGCGAGTGTTTGTACACCGTGATTTGTACACTGCAGAGAGCTGCTGTTTGCATTAATAATCCCACAGCTTGCAAATTCAAAGGCACAATGAGGCACGTGGGACGGCCGGTGGGTCCCGGTGTGGGTCCCGCTCGCTCATGTGCTGAAACCTACAGAGAGTTATTTAATGAGATCTAATCACACCGACTTCCTCCCAAGCAGGATATGGATCTCTCATCACACATAAAAACCATTGCTTCTCCCTATCAAATACTGTAAGGGTAAAAATTACATGCTGTGGGTCATAGTTTTCAACCAATCACATGGCAGTCGCTTCAATGCATTTAGGGGTGTGGTCCTGGTCAAGACAACTCCTGAACTCCAAACTGAATGTCAGAATGGGAAAGAAAGGTGATTTAAGCAATTTTGAGCGTGGCATGGTTGCTGGTGTCAGACGGGCCGGTCTGAGTATTTCACAATCTGCTCAGTTACTGGGATTTTCACACACAACCATTTCTAGGGTTTACAAAGAATGGTGTGAAAAGGGAAAAACATCCAGTATGCGGCAGTCCTGTGGGCGAAAATGCCTTGGATGGGCCGACTGATTCAAGCTGATAGAAGAGCAACTTTGACTGAAATAACCACTCGTTACAACCGAGGTATGCAGCAAAGCATTTGTGAAGACACAACACACACAACCTTGAGGCAGATGGGCTACAACAGCAGAAGACCCCACCGGGTACCACTCATCTCCACTACAAATAGGACAAAGAGGCGACAATTTGCAAGAGCTCACCAAAATTGGACAGTTAAAGACTGGAAAAATGTCGCCTGGTCTGATGAGTGTCGATTTCTGTTGAGACGATCAGATGGTAGAGTCAGAATTTGCCGTAAACAGAATGAGAACATGGATCCATCATGCCTTGTTACCACTGTGCAGGCTGGTGGTGGTGGTGTAATGGTGTGGGGTTGTTTTCTTGGCACATATATAATTATATATACTGTACACACAAATATCTAAAAATGCTCTCAAGTCAACACATTTACTTTAGAAGCAAAAGTACTTTTAGACCAAAGTCGTGTTTACTGCAGAATGTGTCAAAATGAACTGAGTTTAAGCTTAAAACAAGAAGAAATTTTTTTTGACTTAATTCAAATGAAAAACAATCTTTATTTTTCTGACCCCATTGACAGATATTTTTTTTTCTTATTAAATATAAACTCACATAATGTTTTAATATTGACAAATATTTAAGTGAACAAGATTTAATACCTGAAGTTTGCTTAAAGTAATCTTTAGAAATTTGTACAAAAATACTGACGAACATTTTTTGCAGTAAAAACATTTTTTAAATCAAGATTTATTCACTTGAGAAGCAGAAGAAGTCTTATCTTCTGAAAAATGTATTGAATTAAAGTGGATTTATGCTTAAAATAAAATTTACCATTTTGGGCTTAATTCAAAGGAAAAACAAGTTTATTTTCTGACCCCACTGGGAGATAATCTTTCTTGTTTTAAGCAAAAAAAAACTCACTAAATTTGTATACATTTTTCAGAAATCGAGGCTTAATATCTTGTCTTTTTTCTTATAAAGTAAATGTTCTTGATTTAAGATTGTTCTGATATTTGTACTGGAAAACAAGATACAAATACAGAAGTTGAATTAGTCATTGTGCTTGAAAATTTCTGACAACTTATTATGAATTAGTAAGTGACCATTTTGAATCATTAGCATACTAGATCTCAAAATGGGGTGAATCCCAACAAAAAAAACCCCTACAAATATCCAGCTTCAACATCATTCCTGATCAGATAGAAGCTACTTTAAGACCCTTGTCTAATATAACACTGAATCTGATTGAGGATGACAAACCACCTGAACAAAAACTCTGTTTCAGGATTCTCTATTCACGAAAACTTAAGAGCAGATGTGTTTTTCTTAAACAACTACAGCACCTCTCCTTCTCCCCGTGAGATCTATCTGTCTTTACTTTCTGAATGTTATGGCATGATGATGAAATAATGTCAAGAAAACAGCAATGCGAAAAGCAATTACATTTAAAGTGCATGAAATCTTTTACGTCTGTTCTTTGCCTCAAAAAATGGTAAAAGAAGAAAAAAAAAAATCACTGCAGTGTTGCTCTGTACAACATATCTGTCACAAAACGAAACACAGAATCCATTGTCAGATCAGCCGATGTCAGGCACAGAAAGGCCTGCGCTCTGGACATATCTCCCGTCGAGAGAAAGCCGAGCTCAAGACAGGCTTCTGGCGCAATTTTACAATCAATCCAAATTCTGCCGAGACATAGTGTTGTTTAATGACTCAGGGAATAAAGTCCATCGCACAAGGCCTTTTAGCTCCGCGGATTGCCGATGCCAAATTGGGAGAGTAATAACAGGGTAGGGGGCTGGAAATAAACAGAGACGCGTTCAGGGACCCGCAGCAAGTGATGCTATTTAGTTCTCAAAGTCATACAATGAAGGGAAAATAGAGAGTTAGAGTCTATGTGCTGCTCATGCTTGGATGCTTACATTGTGGGTGTGTGTGTGTGACAGAGAGAGAGAGAGAGCACAGAAAGGAAACAATAGAAGGAAATTCTTAATGATTTTATATTTTCTGAGAAAAATTTGATTGTTTTTGCCAGTGCAAAACTGGCTGCTATTATGGGTTGTGGCCAAGGCTCTGTCAACATTTTACTTAATTAAAAGCATCTAGCCAAAAACGTACTTGAGTTGGAATAGATTTAAAAAGTCAATCAATCATTGTTCTAAAAGTATAAAGTGTTTTTTTTTTAAAAAGTTCTGACTGACATGTCAAGAGATGTAGGAGGTTTTCTCATTAAAGTAGTTTGCACAGCTTGTTTATGATGCTGACCATGGACACACCAGATGTTCTGGAAATTTAATGGTTGTATATATACTGATCACTGATCATGTTAACGTTTAAAGATTGTCTCTTCCTTGTTAGTGCAGTGAGAGAAACAAAAATATGCTTTTTTTAATTCAAAAATATGCTAACCCTAATACCTCAGACCTAAACCTACCCATAACCGAAGCGATTTATATTGACGCTAAAGTAAAGCGTCGGATGTTGAAGCATGGTCAAAATGGTCAGTTAGACGACGCCTTGGGATGAGAATGCGTTGAATATACCCTCAACACTCCACGTGCGTTCTCAAAACAGCCGGCAGAGCAGAGGGGCGGGGTTGAGCAAAGCTCATTATCATTTAAAGGTATATGCACTGAAACAGTGTGCTGAAAACTGAGCTGTTTTTGACCAGGTAAAATTTGTGTTCTTTTACAATACTAATGAGATTTTTTTTTTTTTTTTTAATAAATTGAGTTTTCATTCAGACCCTAAAGATTCAAATCAACTTGTGTGACCCCTTTAAATATGTCTATAGTTTTATTAAGTTTTAGTTTATTTAGTTTTAGGTTTTTTTTTTTATACTTCAACTTTAATAAAATGAAAATGAGAAATGCCTTGTCAAATAGCAGAAATCATTTTTTTATATTTTATTTCAAGATTTTTTTGGATTTTTTTTTTTTTAATGATTTAAGTTTTAGTTAACGACAATAACCTTGTCTATGTGGTTATTAACCGGTTCAAATGAAAATAATCCTGTAGTCAGGTCTCTGTGATTCTGGTCTCTCCTTCAATTTTAGCCACTTTAATGGTAAATATCATTAAAAATCAGCACACTCAGCTGGAAAATGTTTTATCCACTACCAATTACTCTTCGTGATAACTATAACATGATAAATAAATCCTCATTTGTAATGAAGGCCTGGAATCAGGGAGTTTCACAGTAAAATAACAGCTATCATTCTATCAGGTACATGCTAAAGTGTATTACTTCATGTTAGGGATTTGAACTACAACAATAGTGATGTTTTAATCTAGCACACCGCATTAGTAAGAATATACAGAAATGTATTCATGATAAATGGATGAATGTATGAACCACATTTGAGCACAACACATGAAATGTAAAGCAGTTCTCAATGTACTATCTTGTATTTCATCGTAATTGAGGTGTGTGTGTGTGTGTGTGTGTGTGTGTGTGTGTGTGTGTGTGTCTCACTTCTGTTTAATGAGAGCGGCTAGCCAAGACTGAATCCCTCTAAATATATACCCTCAAGTCTGCTGAATAAGAAATTACAGAACATTTTCATTTTGACTTGAAGCCTCAGCAGAAGTGGGTAATACATGCAGAAATATTTCATTATTCAGCCCCTGTAGAAATTAGCTCATAAATTAGAGAGGAAAAAATAATATAGTACACAGAGTCTTGTGTTTCTGACCTTGAGAAATATTAAAGTCAGACTATCCTGCATGAAAATACCCATTTGTATTTATTGTATTTGTATTATGCATTTACCATCCCGGAAAGGGCCAGTTAGTTTGAAAGTCATATGACGTATAACAAAATGGTAATATTAGGCAATTTCAAACTATTTTCTTCATCAATAAAAAACTAAACTGTACCATTCCTCCTGCAGCTGAAAATCAACTTGAAACCACATTTACAAGCCATTTTACTAGGGCTGGACGATTAATTGCATTTGCGATAAAATCGCGATATGATGAAACGCGATTTTGTAATCGCAAGAGCTGCGATTACACTGGTCACGTGACACGCGAGAGAAAAGCAGTCTGCAAGATAAAGCATCAACCTGCCACGCTACGCGGTTTGGCGTTCAGAAAAGAACAGTTTATTGTGTTATATATTCTCTCCTCTCCTCAACAATCCTGGATCGATTCAGAGAATTTCAGAATCGAGTCTGAGCTTAGTTTTTAAACACAGATGCGTGATGACGCTGCGCGTGCTTTAGAAACGTACCGTGTTCTGAATCTGCTTGCTTGTATTTTCTCGCTCTCTCTCACTCTCTCTCTCACACACGACACCGCTCGAACCTTCCAAAACATAGTAACGTTATTTTATAAAGGTCGGGGTTGAACCAAATTACAAGGACATTCGCGGGCTTCATTGAACAGGTTTTGCCGCTTTGCTTGATGTTATAACGTCACACTTGCAGTGCGCGTTCTCTCCCGCGGGTATTTTCTTTACAAATGCTTCACAGAAGCATTATTTATGTATTTTGGAATGCAGTTGGCTTATATTAAAACCATGAAAATCACTGAGAAGGCTGCTTTCATTTCAAAATACTAACGCGTGCTTTGTGAAGAGCGCTCGTGCATGCGGCCGTGAGCGACTCATTGGTAAATGTACTTGCATGTCAAAATGCTTTTATGACGCGAAATTGATGTAAACACGGTCAGTTATGTCTTAAACCAACAGGACAAACCACATTTACAATTTCAAAAGAGATATATGCATTAGTGTGAATGCAGCTTATCATATCTAAACTGAGGGGAAATCACTCCAGCTCTTGAATGAAAAACATTCAGACAGCCTACTTTTAAATACTGAGACCACTCTTTGTTTATTGCTTGTAATGTTTTTTTTGTTTCTCTTTATTTACTAGCTTTTATATTTTGAAGCTATATTATTTTATATAGCCTATTTAAAATGCTTAACATGTAATTGGTTTAATTAAATGTTTTTTTTATATTTATTTTTTAAAGTATGTGTTTTTACACATGTAATTAAATACATATTTTAAGAGTTATTAAGATTATTAATAAGAAAAAAGGTAGATCGGATCATGAGCTATCTAAAGATTCCCATCCCTACTGTACAATGATTTATTGCTTGTCTTTGTCGACTAATACAGAAGGTAAATAACTTTTTTTTTTAAATCACATATTAAATCGCAATCGCAATATTGGTTAAAAAAAAAATCGCAATTAGATTATTTTCCAAAATCGTTCAGCCCTACATTTTACACATCAGAAATTGATGGGAGTGTTGGGAGTTGGACAGCCGGTTGGAGTTGTTACCGTGGTGATTAGATTAGTTATCACGACTACTTTTGACTAACTAATCTAATCGCCTCGGCTACAACTTTCCTTTTATGCACATTTATAAATCTCATAAATACTTAAGACAAACATTTTTCCAACCCGATCTCACGGCAGTTCGTACGAATTTTACGAGGTGGCTAATCCGTACTAAGTCATACGACCTCACTTGTAGGAATTAGTAAGATTTTTGCTATATTGTACATATTTTACGAGTTGCCCAATTCGTATGAATTCGTACGAATGACCTGGCCCCGCCCCTAAACCTACACTCTTAGAAGAAAAGGTTCTATATAGAACTTTGAAAGGTTCAATCAGCGCTACGTATTGGAACCCCTAAGGTTCTATACACTCTTAAAAAAAATGGTTCCTCTGGGCTCTATACAGAACCCTGGGGTTCTATACTTGGCCAATAGAACCTTTTACCAAAAAAATGGTTCTATATAGAACCATTTTGGAGTTCCATATATGAAGAGGGGGATAGAACCATTTCTGGTTCTAATTAGAACCATTTCTTCCAAGAGTGTACCCATCACATGGGTTTAGACCAATCGTACGAATTAGCCACCTTTTAATCACTCGCACGAATTCGTACGTGAGATAGCGTTGTTTTTCCTTTATAATTATGAGCACTGAATTGTTCGCAATTAAACCAGAAGCATATTTTTAAAAAGTCATCCCAGCCTCAGCAGACATGAATCCTAAGCATCCAGCTTGTAATTAGTAAACACAACTTTATCCACCACGCATACGCTGTGCTATATCAGAGGCCATTTGCTATTCACGTTGTTTGCACAGTATAATTAAAGCCCATCCGTGGGTTTGTAATGACCCTTTGGACATTGCATTTTAATCATTATTCATACTTACTGCTATTAATTAATCAAGAGAGGGCTAGATAATGTTTCGTGTGGCTCGTGTTGTTGAATGAGGAGAAGTATGCTGGCACTGCAGAAATGATCCGACTCGCAAACTCTCGTGTTAGTGCCGAGGAGAGAGACGCTTGAGTGCTATTACACCAAACATCAGTGCTCAACCTCTAATGAGGCAAAATAATGCTGAATTAACTAACAGGCTACACAACGATGGCATTTGAGAAGCCAACCAAACTAATCACTGACAATGGACTGGTGAGTGAGCATCTGCTTTTTCAACATTTAAGACAAACTGTACCATAAGCAAATGGATCTCTTGATCTATACCGATTCAATAAACGAATCGATCAATAAAATTCTGTCATTAATTACTCACCCTCAAGTCATTCCAAAGACTTTTCATCTTTTGAACACAAATGAAGATCTTTTAATGAAATCTGTGAGCTTGTAGTATGTAACTACCACTTTTAAGCTCCAGAAAGACATCATTAAAGTAATCCATGTGACTCCGGTGGTTTAACCTCAGTTTAATGAAGTGACGCGAGTGCTTTGTTTGAGCTAAAAAACAAAAACGAACTAATTTACCAATTTAGTTACAAAGTGTGAATCTCCAATACATGTTCACAAGAGCATCACGGCGCATTGATGGGAGAGGAGACGTTGGAGGTTTAACCGCATGGATTACTTGTATGATGTTTTTATCCTTCTGGGGCTTGAAAGTGGTAGTTGCATAGACTGTCAATGGAGGAACAGAAATCTCTCCGATTTTATTAACTTTCCCACCATTGGCGGAAATTTCCGGCTTTCCATGTTTTCATTGTTATAAGGTAGGGGGCGCTAGCATGCATCTTCTGAAAGAGCACTGAATCTCCAGATCAAAACACAAGTCGAAGAAGAAGCAGAAACATGCGATATCATATGCAAGCACATGTAAAATAATGCGTCATCAACATTTAACTGCTTATATATCAAAACTGTCTAATGTTACTGAATGAAATGTCGACCCGGGATGAGGTACAGGACTACGAAGCATTGGGGGTGTTGATGCCATCTACTCGTTCTGAAAACCATCCAGATTTAGTTTGACAAAAACACGATTTTCTCTTCTTTTTTTCTCAAAATGTTGTTTTTAATATTATTAAACTTACCCACATTCAAGTCTTTCTAAAAACAAACAAAAAATGGACGTTGTTCAAAAGCAAAGGGTCTGTTCTTTCTTTTGATATATTGCATATTCAGATATTCATATAACAAAATATTCGGGAGGCCTTGAAACTTTTGTGAATCAAAAATGCTGGCGGTGGCTGGCAACTTTTTTCAAAAACACTGGCAGGGAAAGAGTTAAAAAGATGTTAATTTGTGTTTGACTAAATTCTTACGGGTTTGGAACGACATAAAGGTGAGTAATTAATGAAAGAATCTTCATTTTTGGGTGACTATGCCTTTAAGAATCTGTGATCAAATTGGTGATTAATATCTAAAAGAGCCGAAGGAACAGAATATGAGGTTTCCTCCTTCAACAATATGAAAAAGAACAGAGGCACTTCAATAAATGAGTGTAGTTTACAAATGTGCAAAAATGTGACTGAAGACCATAAATGATTAAAATGATGTTAATTGCAAGTAGCGAATTGGTAATGCACCAAGAAAGGAAGAAAGGAAAGGAAAATTGTTAGAAAGGAAATCAAAACAATGACTCAAGATTTTGTCGACACTGGATGTTGTTCACAAGGACTTAACACGACTCAAAACAACATCTAAATGATATTTTTGGGGAACAGATCCGAAAGAATCCCTTATTAGGGCCAATCTCAGCCTGTTCCATGCATTTGCATACAAGGCCTAATTTCACAAAACTCATTATTGAATCTATCGGTTCAAATCAGCATATTCATCAATCTCTTTTAAGAGAAAATAGGCTTATTGGTAAATTTAATAGTCATGAATTTGAAATTTAACTAATATAGTAAGATTATTTTTTTATTTAAAATATGTATACATGCATAACCATTCAAAAATGTTTTATTCATCAAAGAATCCTGATAAAAAAAAATATCACGGATATTAACACAAAAAGATGAAGCGGCACAACGGTTTTTAACATTGATCATAATCAGAAATGTTTCTTGAGCAGAAAATCAACATATTTTAATTATTTCGGAAGATGTGACAACGAGACTGGAGTAATGATGTTGAAAAAAAAAGGAAATTGTAAGTCTTAAATTTAATTTTTTATACTGTTTAATCTTTTTCGGATAAAAAAAAATGCAGACTTAGTGAGCAAAAGATTTTGAAAAAACTTGAACAGTAGTGTAGGCTATTATCATTATATATTTAAATAACTTGGGTCTGCTAAATGAATAATTCCTTTAGATACGTCATCATTTAGCTATCTGGTAAGACCAATTCTGAGCCAGATCTGCAGTTTCCAGCTGTGGAAAGAATCAAAGTGCTATTAGGGAGTGTATGTGTGTGTCCTCTTATCTCAGCAGACCTTAATGACCCAGTCCACAATCTCGATGTCCCACCGTCCCGCGTGCTGACTGGTGGGGTGCTGCGACGGGAGCCAGATGGGATGATATATGAGCATTGGACTAATCACCTGCTCATTCACATCAATTACACTCCCATCTGACAGGCAACCCACCACTGTACACTAATGGTTTTTTAAACGAGTCGCTCCAGATCAACTCTGCCGTTCCCAAACTCCCATGCGTGATTGATTGACCGGTGAATTCCAGTTGACTCGTCCCCGTCGTCTTTGTCTCGACGTTTCCTCGCAGGTAACTGACAGTTGTGGCATGCTGACAGAAGTTTGAGAGGCGTTCGGGAGAGAGACGTGAACAAATGCGCGGCGCTGACGGATGGATGATGTTTGAAGCCTATTGTTGCGGCTTAAAATTGCAACGTCTCTTTCCTTCAGCGTGTTGCCATTTGTTTCAAAATAGGAAGCTATGTTAGGAAAGCAGAGATTCCCTTGTATTGTCGAGTCTGACAGCGCGCTAGAACCCCAGTATGAGCTGCAGATTATGTGGATTGATGTGCTAATGAGAGAAAAATCCTCTTGGCACAGAAAAGAACAGAGCTGTTGTACAGAATGCTGTCGTGTGTCCCATTCTCTTCTAAAGAACATATTGTTGTGCACATAGCAGATCCACAAAGTGCTCACCTGCTTTCACCGTCCCCTTCAGCTTTAGCTAAAGACATTATGCCAGAATGATTGTGTTTGTGGGCCAAACAGACAGAGAAAACAGCTTCACAATATATTTGTGCTGATTCTGATATCTTCGGAGCCCCTTTCACACAGCGCGTTGATCCTGGGAAATTGCCAGAACGCCTTCTGTGTGAACGCAAACACAACCTGGGATTGATACCGGCCAGTGTTGTAGTACTCGAGACTCGGACTCGTCTCGGACTCGGTCTCGAGACCATATTTTAATGGTCTTGGTCTTGTCATGGACTCGTGTGCATTTGGACTCGGAATCGACTCGTACTCTAACATTTTTTTTTTAGGACTCGGACTTATTCCCGAGTCCACTCGAGTTCAATTCAAAAATATTTTTCATGATTATTAATGCATGTTAATAAAATATTTCTTTAAATTGATTGAAACGCCCAGTGATTGGTGATTTTCTAGTGTGCAACTGCGCATGACAAATTGCAATAAAATTACTTTTAACACCACCTACTATGTGGCCTTTTTACCCTAAACTGATCATATTTTTTAAACTCTAAGTAAATTTAAAAGTAAATTAGGTAATCAACCCTCACTGGTCTCGGTCTCGACTCGGACTCGACTCTCTATGGACTCGGTCTTGACTCGGACTCGACTCTCTCTGGTCTCGGTCTCGACTCGGACTCGAGTGAGGTGGTCTCGACTACAACACTGATACCGGCATCGATGCCGGGTTGGGGACCTAGTAAAATGGTAAATGGACTGCATTTAAATAGCGCTTTCATAGACCTAATGGCCACGAAAGCGCTTTACATATTGCCTCACATTCACCCATTCATACACCGACGGCGGTGTCAGCCATACAAGGCGCCATTCAGCTCGTCGGGAGCAGCTGGGGTTACGTGTCTTGCTCATGGACACCTCGACACTTGGTCAGGTGGAACCGGGGATTGAACCACCAACCTTTCGGTTTGTAGACAACCTACATGAACCACTGAGCCACTGCCACCCTATAGTAACATTGCCGGGATCAGTCCCGGACGCGCGCTGTGTGAACAAAAGCCAGGACCGATGCCGTAAGGGGTGTGTCATAGTGATGACGCTCGTGCCATCGCGCGACTCTGTTGCTCTTAGAAGAAAGTTTGTGTTCGTCATCAACAAAGAAAGGACGAACAAATGTCTGCAAACTGGAATGAAGCAGAGACCATGAGCTCCTCACTATCCACGCTGAAGCGGAAATCGTTCACCAGCTTTGTGGAACGGTATGCGCGTGTACATGTTTTCGACGCGTACGTTACACGTCTCATCCTGACGTCATGAACCAAAATCGAATAATCCCAGGACAAATGCCGGGTCACATTATCCGTGTATTTTCCGGAATCTCTGTGAGAAAGGATGCAACATCATGAATATCGCTTGCAATCAATCCTTTTTTAACAAAAGTGGTGTTAAAGTCCCCATGAAATTAAAATTTAAACATTTAGCATGTTGCTAGTCTGCTCCAAAACAAAATTGCATTTAGAAAATATAAGCGTTCAAAACTTACCGTCTCCCCCCTTTCAATAATATGGATTACCAATTTTGATGACATCACTCTGCACTTCAGCTTCTCATCAGATTTTCTGTCCAATCAAATGCTCTCTAGAATCTGAAGCCCCGCCCCCTACATTATAAATAGACGCTGAAGCTGCGGCAGAAATCGCTCACTTGATCACGCATTTACTATTTTCTATATGGTAATCAAACACTATATTACAATTCAGACATAGGGAACAACCGCCGCAGCTCCGGTCCAGAGACACGATACACATAGCGGATCATATGATCGAGTCCCGCAGACCACAAAACATATCAGAGCCTTTGAATTCTGCACAGAATGCTGTATATTAGAGGAGATCATGAGGAGAAACGGTTAGAGATTATGAGAAAACTGCAGCTTTACGGAGCTTAACGGATCTGGCTGAGCTGTGATATATAAACTAAATGCTATTGGCTGTTTTAAAAAAAGGGGAGGAGCTGCTTGATATGCCACACCCTGTTTCAATGGAAATCTTCAGCATTTTTGTATATTCAGTATTTCTATTCATTTAAATATTGTTGTTATTGTTACTGATTGGGTGCATAAATGAAAATTATTACATTGGGACAAGAAATTATTTGGGGAAGCGGACATCCTCCAGCAATGTAAATTATAGCAACATTGTTTATTTGAGCCTGTTCTCATCCCAAGGCGTCATATACTGACGCTTTTGCCAAAGCGTAGACATCCGACACACATGGCATCCTTTTGCGTCAATATGAGACGCAGATATGCATGGGCCAGAAGGCGCCTCCTAGTGGTCTAACCCTAACACTACCCCAGACCTACACCTACCATAACCGAAGTGTGTTATATTGACGCCAAAGGTTGCCATGTGCGTCGGATGTCTACGCTTTGGCAAAAGTGTCGTATATGACGCCTTGGGATGAGAATGCGTTGTTTATTTACATCTACTGATCTATCCATTTTCTCCAGTCATTCAGTCTTCAGTGTCACATGGTCCTTCAGAAATCATTCAAATATGATGATTTGCTGCTCAAGAAACATTCATCATCAAAGTTGAAAACAGTTGTGCTAAAAGTAGAATATTTTCTAGAAACAGAATGGCAAAATAAATCTTACCAACCCCAAACTTTAGAATATAAATATATTATCCAACAGAACGTGAGAAAACATGATTTCCGAGCACCTAAATTGTTATTGAGATATATACAGAATATTGTCAAAAGGCATGACATATTGTTACTTAGTCAAAAACCCTGGCAGATTCCAGCATCCTGAATCTCCAGCCTGTAGAAGTTTTTTTTTCCCTGTACAGTAAGTCTCACACACACATGTCAGACATCTTCCATAATATGGAGCGCTCAGGAGGCCACATTCGACATTGATTTATTACAATGCTGCTCAACGGAACAATGAAGCACACACAAAGCGACGTTTAGAGTCCGCAGGCGTCGTTTCTCTTACACTGCCTTTTGTCGACCTTTTCTCCAAGACCCGCGTTCCTCCACAGAAGAACACACTCCCCGCTGAGTGAGTTATAGTTTCAACAGCAATTGAAATGTCTGTCCAATCTGTCCGAGTCTTGAATGAGAACGACATGAGGATGCTTCAGGGAGAATGATGAATTTTTAAGCAAACTGGCTCACTGATTTTGACTCCCACTAGTCCAAAAAAAAAAAACGAAATTAATTGGTTAGAACGAGGATGAAACCTGTCAAGAACATGTCTAAGTAATATTTCACCTCCAATTCATATAAGGGGAAATAAGAAATTATATTTTTTACTTAAAGTCTATTTTTAGACTTATATGAATGTTTGAATTGTGACATTATTGTAATAATAATTAAGCAAAAAGCATATTATAAACATGAAAATTAATTATACACCATGGTAGAATTAGTTGCAGAATCTTTGAATAAAAGTAATGAGAATCACCATTAAAAGTACAAAACCCCTATGGCATTTTTGGGAGACATGTCATAACAATTAGTCACAAAAAACATGTCATTTTGTTCCCCTTCAATCCTGCTTGCCTGAAAACTTGTGGCCGATGGAGAATATATTAATGAAGTTTGTAAAGGTTGTTTTCTTGCATTCAGTGCATTCTTCAAGAGTGCCAAAAGAACCCAATGGCACGCAGCAATTCTGACCTTTAAAGAGTCAACAATTTACACAAAAATGAGTTTGAGCGGAGTGCATAATATCCTACAACTGCTCACAGCTCTGAAAACACAAGTTCATCCTTAAGTAATTTAATGGAAAAATGCAATATGCCCAACAGTTTACACATGGGAGTTTGGATGGATGGGAGTTTGGATTGATGGGTGGATGGATGGAGGGATGGACAGATGGATGGTTATTTGGATGGATGGATGGAGGAATGGTTATTTGGATGGATGTTTGTAATCAAGGTCTCTTTTATTTTCAGATATAACAAACAGGGAATACAATTCAAACATAAAATAGTGTGAATTGTAGGATGGATGGATGGACGGACGGATGTTTGGATGGACAGACGGACTGACTGACTGACTTCTAGGGGAAAACAACTATAAAAAGAAAAATACAGCAGCAAGCCATATATATAAACTTTTTCATTGTTTTTTGCTGATTAATTTTAATCCTTATTATGTATTGTCCGTCTTGTATTTCTATAAAACGATGTGTGTTAAAGTTTGTTGTAGAGTCAACAGTCTAATAAATATATAATTATAATTATTAATTATAATATAAAAATGTCAACACCACCAACATGTTTTAACATTATGTAGCTAACCATAGTAAATCAAAAGTTATTAATTCAAAATAACCAGCTACTAGAATGCTTTTGACGCGCTACCAGAGAGCATGATTCCCTAAGGGAACGTCTACCAATTCCTCCAAGTTGTTAAAACGTATAATTTTTATTATTTAAAATTACTTTTAACATTCAAAAACAGAAAAGCTTGATTGTATTGGTGGTAGACTGATTTACACGTAGGCTATTTACAGTAAACAATTCTTTTTTTTAGGAAATTTCTGTAAAGGTTTTTGTTCATGTTTCAAAGGTTGTAGTTAACCAGACTGACTTACAACAGGTGAAATTGTGCCAATACCTTCCTGTAATTCTGCAATTCAAATGTTTGTTTGTTTAATCAAATTATATTATAATAAATTATATGTTTTAACCAGTTGGTGGAATTGCCAGGCATTCCCCCAGAGATCGCCAAGAGGTAGCGCGTCAAAGCGTTCTCTAGTATAAATACGCAGCTATAATTCATGCAGGTGATTTTGAAGTCATATTTTATGTCGATATACAATGGTTACATACTGTTAAAACTTATTGTGGTATTGATATATTAAGACCGCCGACTCTATAGAACAATGGCAAGGAAAACTTACTTTATCGCGCTTTGAGAGCCCTCTAGTGGTCGGGAGCATTTCCGTTGTGTTGTGGCTTAATTTCGTTGTGTTGTGAACTTATGTTTGCTTTTAAAATTTTGTTGTGTTGTGAACTACTGGGCCAACGTAATAGCCAAAACATCATATAAAAATTAGTAAGAGCAGCCTAGTGTGTACGAATGTTATTCCAAACATATCTAACAGCGTTTATGCATGGGTTTAGACAGCGGATGTTTGTTAGTTTTAAGCGGAAACCTCCATCCCTCAGAGATATTTCCAGGAAGTTAAACACAGGCAAACTCAGCAGTTGAATTTCAATGCGCTGCAGGCAACGCTGCATTGATCTCGGCATGCTTCCATGCAAATTTCTGCAAAATTCAGACGCTAACATCTTCATTACGAAGCTCTATGCCTCTTGGTAAGCCAGAGGGAGGTATTCTATAGTAGCAATAAAAGCTGCATCAAAGCCTCAAAGAAATCAAATCCCAGAGATGGCCCACAGTCAACTGGATAAGGATTCAACATTAAAGAGTCTGACAATCCAACGCAGCGCACCATCATCTACCGCACAACTGCAAAGCACAGATAGAGAACACAGGATTCGCATGAGCCCAGAGCCAAGATAGCCTATGCCACCTCATTAAAATTCAGAATACATATCTTGAACGATTTGTGCCCGGTTGCCTTCTCTAAGCAGTTCTTGAGAACCGCCAGCTGAGCCGTGGTCATTTCCTTGTCTGAGAAGATCAAGTCCCTCATTTAGCGAAGAGTTGGGCTCTATAAGCACCGTCATTTTGCCCGTCCATGTGAACCCAGCCAGC
Organism: Pimephales promelas; assembly: GCF_988280905.1. Lineage (NCBI taxonomy): Eukaryota > Metazoa > Chordata > Actinopteri > Cypriniformes > Leuciscidae > Pimephales > Pimephales promelas. The sequence continues at coordinate 32,652,310 of NC_142782.1, read as the reverse complement.
CTTCGATGCTCGCAGCTATTCCTAAAGATCTTATTAGATCCTGCTTCAGCAAAACAAACAAGACAGAGCATCTCTGCACTGAGGTTAAACTAGGCACAATAACTTCTCTTTGACGATTAAATGATGAGGTTTTCTAATTAAGGCTTAGCTGCGCCGCACATTTTAAAGTTCCCTACAGGCTCTTTGACGTCACGGTAAGAGAAATGGAGGGGATGCAGAAGAAAGCGGGATGAACTGTGGTCACGGCGTAAGCAATGTGATAATTATCTGAAGTCTCCTGCTGGGTGATGAGAGCTACAGAGCTCTGAATGTAAAGCTACTGCTGTTTACAGTTAGTTATTTGCACAAACTGCAAAAAAATATATTCATTTTGCATGGAAGATGATAAAACAAAACAAAGTCTCATAGATGCCAATTTTAAAAGACGTTCCCAAGTCATATCCAGTGATGATGATGAGGTCATTTGACCCTTGAAATCACTTGAAATTTGACCAGTAAGAACACTTATCACATAGCAACAAAAAAACTCTACCAATGATAGCAACACACTTAAAGGCCACTTAGAAACTGCATAGCAACACCCTGGCAACCACTCAGAATACCCTAGACTCCACAAAGTGTGAGTGCTATTTAAAATTCGACCAGTAAGCAAACTTATCTCCTAGCCACCACCCAGAGCAACATACCATGATATTGCAATATGCTTAAGGCGACTCAAAACACCGTAGCAACACCCTGGCAACCACTCAGAATACCCTAGACTCCACAAAGTGTAAGTGCTATTTAAAATTGGACCAGTAAGCAAACTTATCTCCTAGCAACCACCCAGAACAACATACCATGATATAGCAATATGCTCATGGCCACTCAAAAACACATTAGGAACGCGCTAGCAACCACTCAGAATATTCTAGACCCAACAAACTGTGAGTGCTATTTAAAATTCGACCAGTAAGCAAACTTATCTCCTAGCCACCACCCAGAGCAACATACCATGATATTGCAATATGCTTAAGGCGACTCAAAACACCTTAGTAACACCCTAGCAACCACTCAGAATACCCTAGACCCCACAAAGTGTGAGTGCTACTTAAAATTCGACCAGTAAGCAAACTTATCTCCTTGCAACCACCCAGAACAACATACCATGATACAGCAATATGCTTAAGGTCACTCAAAACACCTTAGCAACACCCTAGCAACCACTCAGAATACCCTAGACCCCACAAAGTGTGAGTGCTACTTAAAATTCGACCAGTAAGCAAACTTATCTCCTTGCAACCACCCAGAACAACATACCATGATACAGCAATATGCTTAAGGTCACTCAAAACACCTTAGCAACACCCTAGCAACCACTCAGAATACCATAGACCCCACAAAGTGTGAGTGCTATTTAAAATTCGACCAGTAAGCAAACTTATCTCCTTGCAACCACCCAGAACAACATACCATGATACAGCAATATGCTTAAGGTCACTCAAAACACCTTAGCAACACCCTAGCAACCACTCAGAATACCATAGACCCCACAACGTGTGAGTGCTATTTAAAATACGACCAGTAAGCAAACTTATCTCCTTGAAACCACCCAGAACAACATACCATGATACAGCAATATGCTTAAGGCCACGAAAACACCTTAGTATCAGCATAGCAACACCTTGGCAACCACCCACAATACCCTAGCATCACATTTTCTTCAGTATATGCAAAAATAAAGGATTTTTGTTATTAATTTCCCCTAAAATGTTTGCTTTTTAAATATGTGGTGACTGTTCTAAAAACGAACACGGGGACTATGGCCATGACAGTGGCATGTTCTTGTACCATTTTTATAAAGGATGGCGATACATCAAGCTGAAACAAACGATAATGTTGTCTCACGGCAATCGTCCTATTTCACTTGCTCTCAGAATGAATGGGGTTACCTGAGCTTGCAATTATTTACTTTTTGTGTCTCCTTATAGCATCTGTGTTACTGACCGAGCAGAGATCTTCCCTCCAGCAGTGAGCTCGGTGTTGAAGCTTGACAGAAAAGATGCTTCCCCTCTCTTTGCTCTTGGGCGTAATTGTTATGATGAGTGTCATCTCACTCTCTGCATGCCTGGGGTTTGCCACACACTTTGTCAACGGTCTTTTTACTGTAATGAAATATTCCTCAGAAAAAAGCTAGTGTACTTAAATGTTTTTTTTTTTTTTTTTGCCACAGAACCCCACAAAGACTCTGCATCGAACAAACAATAAATAGGACAAATTATAGTAATGACTCTGAGCAGCACTGCAGTCTAATGATCTGTTGAGCATTATGTAAACGTAAAAGTTAACCTATGGCTCAAAAATAGGAAATATGGTGTGACAAGTTTATTGTAGGCCTACAAGTCGAATATTGTGAAATGCAAAGTTAAATTACATCAGTATAGCCTCCCCTTCAACCATGACCATCACGACCACTAATGTCAAAAAAACATGCACATATTTTCATGCGCTCATGAATTCTTGGTCAAGAATCACAACTTACAACTAAAAACTATTTCATGCCTTATTTCAGGATTCTTCAAAAAAAAGACAATATTCACTATACAATGAAATATCTGCACTTTATACACTACCGTTCTACCGTAAAGAAATTAATACTTTTAATAATGCATTAAAATGATCAAAATGACAGTAAAGACATGTATAATGTTATGCAACAGTTCTATTTCAAATAAATGCTGTTCTTTTGAACTTTCCATTCATTAAAGAATCTTGAAAAAATTTTATATCACAAAAAAAAAAACTTTCAACATTGATAAGAAGAAATGTGTTGTTTGAGCAGCAAATCCTCATATTAGAATGATCATGTGACACTGAAGACTGGAGTAATGAGGCTGAAAATACAGCTTTGATCAAAGGAATAAATTACAATTAATACATATTCAAATAGAAAACAGTTAAATGAAATGGTAAAAATATTTAACAATATTGTTTTTATTGTATTTTTGATATATAAATAAATACAGTATTTCAAAAAAAATTTTTTTTTAAATCTCACAACCTTTTGAACGGTATGTTGCCTCCAAATGAATAAAAGTTAATCAGAATAATTCAAACTACTTTTAAATGGCCTATAATGATTTTTTCCACACAATGATGTAGTTACTGCATCTACCAACAGGGGCTAACAAAAAAAAAACTCGACTCTTATCTTCAACCCATGTTCCCCAAGTCATTTTTCAGTCATTTAGAGCTCAATTTGAATAAAGCCCTAATCTAAGACAGCCCGAAGCACCCAGAAGTGTTGCATTTATTTGTAAGCACTAATTTAATCTATTGTGGTCACTAAATGCAGTCTCATCACAATGATGCAATATCACATTTAGACAAGGCAGTGAGAGATTCACATTACATATATTAGAGTTGTGCGCCGAGCGTGTTTAATGCTGCTAAAGAAGTCTGCAGCTCAACTCTGTGCTAGTAGTGGAACATATTTCTCATTAATTTTAGCTGCTGGAGTGGTTATTTTGCTGGGTAACTCATTCATCAAACAACAACAGGCTTTCAGGTCTGCTGTGTCTACATGAATCCTATTTCCCAGAGGGGCAAAAATCTCATGTTCTCCAAAAGCTGCTAATCTGCAGAGCGTGGAGGTCTGTAGGTCAACCATATACAACGTACAACAGCGGTTGGTCTGTAGGTTACAAGTCATATATATAATATATATCCCATAATATCACCCATACCCTTTGCACCTTCTCTAATTTATTCAAGACTATTATACAATATAGTAAGCCATCAAGGGTAATATCACTGCAAATTACCACCATCATATCTAAAAACTGAAAGGCCAAGAATGACGTCTAAAGGTCACAACTTACTGTGAAAAAGAATGTAAACGAAATTGTTTTCTACACAAGGTCGATCTCATCTGTATTATACGAAACGAGCCAAACTGCAATTCATAATGTAACTCATCCAACTATTTCCACTTTTAGGCCTCAATAGTTAATTACTTAAAAATATATATGAATATACTTATTATTATTATTATTATGTGAAGGTCACATTAAAATAATTTTGTAAAATCATCATCATCAAAAAAAATAATAATTATTTATTTGTATAGCGCTTTTCACAATACATTTTTCAAAGCAGCTTTACAGAAAAAGATAATGTTTATAATATCTTAATATCTTCATGCCTTATAGTCGCATTTAGCAGTTAGGATATGATTTTCCCCAGATGATATAGTTTACATTTTGCAATGATACAACTTGCAGTTGAGATTTGTTATTGCCCAAATATGTGGATATATTGTGTTTATGTCGATAAAGTTGGCTGAACTTATATATTCAACTTTTTATATAAATGTCATTACTTTTAACTCTAAAGTTATGCAAACATGCATGTTAATGTACAATAGCAGAGCATGTTTGGTTTCTGCATTTGAGCATTTGCACAGAGTAAATGTTTCTGGCCCGTACTCAGCCCATTCTCACCCCCAAGGCGTCACTTAACTGATGCCTTGGGAAGCATTTGGACATGCTTCAATATCTGACGCTTTAGGCGCCCTTTAGCGTCAGTTAGATGACGCCCTAGGATCGCGTGTACCCTACCCCCACCCCACACCTAAACCTAACCGCGTCCTCTAACTGACGCTTTCCTTTAGCGTCATTTAGAAGACGCCGTAGGATCGCGTCATGTAAGTGAAGCTAAAGGGCGCCTAAAACGTCAAATATTGAAGCATGGTCAAAGGTGACGCCTTGGGGTGAGAATGCGTTGAAAGTACAGTATAGGTGCAGGGTGGGTGGCTTAACAAACCATGGCTTAATTGAAATAATTAAGGGGCAGTTTGATACCCGTTTGGGTCGGGCTCAGGTTCATGAGCTGTAATGTGAATTAGTCATCAGGCCATGACCGCTCATGTCAACCTCATTCAGCATTGTCCAGCATGCACCTCTGACCTCATGATGGCTTATATATATGCCACTGTTTCCCTTGTAAATAAAACATTGGTAATGGGTAATCCATTTGCTGCACACCACATGCAATTTTATAATAATGCAAGATGAGGACCTGCAATGACAGACACCTGCAATGCTATAGCACATCTTTCAAGGGTTTATTTCAAGATAGGTAAAGTAGGCTAATCGAAACTAGAAAGAGCAGCATATTGTAATTAGACTTAGAAACATCGATAGCAATCTAGGCTGGTTTTAACAAATGTCAGAAAACTCCACAGTGCTTCTCTTTGACTAATAAATGATGAGGTTTCTAATTAAAGCACAGCTGTACCACAGATTTCAAAATCCCTGCGGCTGCTAGACATCATAGTAAGAGTAAATGAAGAGACAATGAAGAAAAAGCCAGCAGGATGAAAAATGATAGCGGCTCAAGAAATACTTTAACATTTAGCACATGAAAGAAACTATATAGCACACGAAGAAAAACTAGATTTTCATCTGGGGAAAAAAGAGTGCAAAACCCACACAATGTTTTGAAGGCCGTTGCTATGCAGTTGCTAGGGTACTCTGGCTGGTTGCTAGGTGGTTACTCACTGGTCTAGGTCAGAATAATGCACTCCAACCTCTTTAGACATGGTTTGACTTGCTTCAAAGCTTGAGATAAAGGCTCTGTTGCCCCTTTGCTCAATAGTTTCGCTATTTCGGTATCAAGTAGATGGGCTACTTCAGTTTTTACCGTAGTTTTGACCAGTTCGTCAGTTTGTTATATATAAGCGTTTGTGAGGTTTTTCATATATATATATATATATATATATATATATATATATATATATATATACAGTATATATATATATATATATATATATATATATATATATATATGAGACCTGGGTTCGAATCCACTGTGAGACACCCATGTTTCCCTGAGCAAGACACTTGACCCCTAGTTGCTCCAGGTGTGCGACCTCTGACATACATAGCAATTGTAAGACGCTTTCGATAAAAGCGTCAGCTAAATGAATAAATATAATGTAAAGGTAAGACAGGCGAGAAGTGGTTTCAATGGGACAGCATCTAAAAAATAGGAGAAGATAGGGACTGAAGAGAAGTGGGGGAGGGTTATCTTATATTATCTTACTATAGTATTTTTTATTCTTGTAGAGTGCTGACAATGGCAATTATTACATAGAAGTTAATTGACTAATATAATATTGGCAGGATGATGGTAGTGAGGAGTGGTAGTAGTGATGGTAATACTAATGACGATGGTAATAAATAAGAAATGGTTACTTTGTTTACGCATACACACACCTATACTTTTATATCACTTCTGGAATTATGGAATTACTAGATTGTTCGCTACTGCACTATCTTGGTTTGTATGTCTGACTGTTAAATAAAAAAAAAAAACGGTAATATAAGTAATAACAATACTAATAGTGATTTTAGATTTTACATACCTCTGCTGCAGAAACTACAAGAAGACTCTCAAGGGGCTCCCGATGCTGCATATAATGAGGTGATATTTATAAATGACATTTTTGAGGTTGAGAGTTGACTTATTTTGAGAAGATCCTTTAATACTATCCGTGAGTCACCCTGACTGAAGAAATACCCAGAATTCCTCCCTGACACAAAGGAGAAAGAGTGCAAGACGGGGAGATTTCTCTTATGGATTTCCTGTTGAAACGCTGCATATCTCTGACAGATACCCTTGGAAGAAGCCGAAAAAGAGGAAAAGTGCAAAAGTGCAGATCCAAAGTCAGATGGAGCATCGAATGCTCCGACGAACCGCGAAAGATTCGTTTGTCTGGCAAATGACACCTAGTGGTGTGGATTGGATAACACACTGTAAAAATTAATACGCTTTATCTAATCAATAAAATTGTGGCAACAGATTACAAGCAATATTATGAATTAAATTGAACAAATTAGAATTGAATAAAAATTAAGCAAATTAATTCCTTTACAATGAGTAAAGTTTACACCCAAAAATATCTGAATAACAAACAGACGTCAAAGATTAATTAAGAACTATTTATATTTTATTGCCAACATTGAAGACATCTGATGTTAAAAAGCAGGATAAAAATCCTAATTTTAAAACAATCCTAAAAAAAACACCGATCACCATAATGGTGACTTGAATGTAAATTTTTTGTTTGTTTGTCGTTGTATGTTTTACTCATTTTAAATGGTTAACTTTTAAGGAATAATTTGATTAATTATTACTCTATTATTTATTCAATTTAATGAATAATATTGCTTAGATAAATATTGATTAGATAAAGCATATTTGTTTTTACAGTGCACCATGCAAAAGCAAAAGTTTGTAGTTACCTGTGACTTACCATACACAACCATTCAAAACACATTAGAAATTGCATTGCATTGGCCTGGAAATTGGAAACTGGAACCACTTAGGAAATGTACAAATAGTCATTTCTTTAGGTGTTAAACTCGTTACTCCACCTTTTAACATCAGTATGAGCAAAGGCACACAGGCAGCGAACCGCAGAAGCTTAGAAATGAGATTGGAGTGAATCCTATTTTTATGAGGCTAGACTTGGATCTGAGATGCGGACGGGGGATTTAAAACACAGACTGTGCTGTCCAGCTGACATGTTAATCCATTTTAGCAGCGCCCCACGACAGGAGCCAGAGCAGCAACACGAGAACGTCTCGCGTCCCGACGACAACACGCTCAAACAAAATCAGACACCGCACTTTATTATTCAGTAAATCCCTTCTTATTATCTCCACCTTGCTGAATCACTTTCATAACAGACAGGTGGGGAAAGTTTGCTCGAGTTCTTAAAGGGATAGTTCACCCAAAAACGAAAATCCTGTCATCGTTTACTCACCCTCAATTCATTCCAAACCTGTATGAGTCTCTTTCTTCTGCTGAACACAAAAGAAGATATTTTAAAGAATGTCAGTAACCAAATTTCCATGCCCATAGTATTTTCTTTCCACTCTGTGGAAGTCAATGGTTCAACACAACTGTTTGATTACCCATATTCTTCCAAATATCTTCTGTTTTGTGTTCAGCAGAAGAAAAAATTCATACAGGTTTGGAAGACTTTGAGGGTGAGTAAATGATGACATTTTCTTCTTTTTTGGGGGGTGAACTATCCCTTTAAGCTTCCTCATGAGTGTTAAACAAGTTACAAAGAAATATGTTTAGATGTTATGCAAAATATTAACACTTCCAATTAATCTGAAACAAAGAGCAACAAGAAAGTGAGTGAGAATTAGGGATGCATCAATATTAAAATGTTGATAATTATGACCAATATTAAAATTGTATAGGCTACTGTATAAATCTCAAACTATATTTCAAATAAAATACACTAGAAATAATGCTACAAGCAGTAACTTTACGATTAACAAGAAAGCAAACACATTTATCGGTGTTATTAAAGTATTATTGTAATAATCATGCTATGTGATGGCAAATCTAAATGTAAAAATATATTGAAAATAGGGAACACAATTAAATATCCAATATCAGCTGATATAGACTGTTTTGTGTGTTTGAAAGAAGCGTCTTATGCCCCTAACAGTAATATTATTACTTTTTAAAATAATTGAAAATTTAATTTATGGCAAAGCTGAATTTTCAGCATCATTACTCCAGTCATTGAGTGTCACATGATCCTTCAGAAATCAATCTTCAGTGTTGCTCAACTTCAATGTTGAAAACAGTTATGCTGGTTAATATTGTTTTGTTTGCGGAAACCACAATATTTTCAGGGTTTTGTCACATTATTAATGTCACTTTAGATCAATTTAATGCATCCTTCCTGAATACAGGTATTAATTTCTTTACAATACATATATATCTATCTAAAAATCTAAGTAATATCCTATATGGTACTTATACATCCTGCAACCCTGGTGTGTGTATACTATTAAAAAAATGAAATACACAAAAATATGTATAATATAGAATACCTGGATCTAGGGGTGTGCGATATGACGATTTTTAATCGTGGACGATTAAAATGTCTCCACGATCTGCTTTTGAAGAAATATCGTAGTATCGTGTTACAGTGCATTCTATCAGTTCAGCTCTGGCGCCTCCGTCTCTTAACTGTACAACGCGACGTAGCCTACACATGATCACACGTTAAGGGATAGGTACGGGACACTGCAATTCACAAAAGTTCATAGCATAAGCCTTGCCGGTTAAACATTTAATTCACGCGCTGATGCGCTGTTCTACGTGCGCTTTCCTGACCGCAAACCCCCGACGCTCACAGGCACTAGAAGTCTGTCAAACAGCGCCTGAATACTGGACTAAGTTATCTCTCGAGTCTTATTAAGCTAATACTGTTAAATACACACAATGTTTACATAAACAGGCTATGTCTAAAGTGAAAGCAAACATTTGAGAGAATATCTGGTGTAATATGCGTCTATATTAAACGCGTCGCGTGCTGGTCTAAAAGCAACAGGAATAAATAGTAGCCTACTGCCGCTTGTCCTTAAAGGGATAGTTCCCAAAAAAAAAAAAAAAAAAAAAAAATCCGTCATTATTTACTCACTCTAATGTTGTTCCAAACCTGTATTAATTTCTTTCTTGTGCTGAACACAAAAGACAATTTTTTTTAATGTGGGTAACCAAACAGTTGCTGGTCCCCATTAACTTCCAGGAGAGAACCTATAAAAAAAAACAATAAGGAGACCAGCAACTGTTCGGTTACCCACATTATTCAAAATAACTTTTATTTTCAACAGAAGAAAGAAACTTATTCGGGTTTAAAACATCTTGAGAGAGTAAATTAAGACAATTTTCATTTTTGAGGGAACTATCCCTTTAGTGTTAATAAAACAAACAAAAAAAAAAAACACAAGGAGAAAATCACTCACTGACTGAGAACTTTAATATATCTTTAATAAGAATCAATTTATTCAGTGAAGCCTATGTAGTGTTTTAATTTCATATTTGTTCGTTTAATTACTTCAATGCTACTGCTAAATACACCTACTGCATCTGAAAAAATAAAGCACTATTTATTTAATATGAATATTAATTTGTGTAATGTTTATCTTGTCTTATTTTTTTAATAACAAAGAAAATAATGACAAAGATTTTTATCTTCGCCACTGGCCTAAATGTGTGGCTTTCTTTTTTCTTTTGTTACCTAAGGCTTTGTTTTTAACATAGGGACATTAGTTTGGCTGTAATGAACAGCCACTTGCAAAATATTAAAACCAACTTGAAAAAGAATCGTGATAAAAAATCGTGATCGTGATTTTCCTAAAAAAATCGTGATATGATATTTTTTCCATATCGCCCACCCCTACCTGGATCTGTATTAACGCTCCATTCCGATTGCACGTCTCGTAACTCTGAGCTGCTCTTAATAATAGATGTGCGTTGTAGTATCTGTCAAAGCATGTGTACTGTCAAGGAAAAAGTTTGCAGGCTCGTATAGACGAGGCGCTTCGAGGAGACCGTAAGGACCGAAAACTCTTGAATAAAGTGCTTTGGGTCGTTCCAGCTCTTTGAACCATGTGAACTACAAACAGAATATCTATCCACGGCCAACAGAGCGGAGAGTTGTAACCTACAGCATTAATAATGCATCTCCCCATATAGAATGACCTCTCATAACTTGTTTCCCACACAAGCCGGCTCGGTACAGGAACCCCACAATGGGAAAAAAAAAAATATATATATATTAGCATAGCCGTGTGAAATCGGCGCGGTTAGGCGAACATCAGCTAAGTTTCACCTCTCTCTCTGCGTCAGCATTGATCTCTGTGGGAAAAAATCAACTCATCCTTAAAAAGACTGCCTGAGTAAATGGCAGCGAGAATGGCTCTCTCCGTCAAGTAGCAATCTCCGCAATGGAAGGCATTTCATGCTGCAAATCCCCCGCTTAAATTGGACTGGTGTGACAGCGTCAAATTTTCTCCCAGGGTGATATCAAAATGATTCAGATTTCTCCCAAGTGTTTGAAGCCTTCACATTAATGCATACTTGAGTCTCGCTCTTTACAAACCCGGATTCGCCGAAGTAAACACTGGCAGGAGCCCTGGGATCGCTATTCCAGAGGACACCATTAAGGGCAAAGTAGGACAGGGGCGTTTCAAAATGAGAAGTTTAACACAGTCTTATTGTTATTAATGTCAGCGCTCAAACGCTTAAACAAAGCATCCGAGCTGATTCATCAGTCTACGGAAATGTATGCGCCATTAAGCAGAGGGGAATACGCCGCGACGATTTGAAATTCAAAGAGAGCCTCAGAGGTCGAGCCGGCGCAAATAAAAAAGTTCCGGGAGCCGTTGAGACCGACTGGATGTTTTAGCATTCGATTTGCATAGCGAGTAGCCTGGCCGCTCTGATGAATAGGTAATACCACCCCTATGAGGCGAACAGGTTGCATTGTGGGACAGTAGCTGCGGGGTGTGTCATTCCAGTAGAGTGGATTCGCCTGACACTCCAATTTCATCGAAATCCTCCCAGTTTTGTCCCGGGGCTACGGGTGACAAAATTATACATTATGTATTCATTCATTTATTTATTTATTTGCGCTTTTTTTTTATTTCTGTCCCTGAAACAAAAGTGGTAAACATCCCTAACTCTGGCTGTCATGTATACACTAGGGGCCGCATTTCCAAGACGCAATAAAGCGTTGGTGAACTGCAATAAAGTTGTAGCGTGCTGATATTGTTTGTCATACCTAGTTGGAACTCTCACAGCAATATAAATCTCATTTCAGGCCTCACACACATCCAGAAAATGCAAGAGCGTAGGTGACAAAAACACTGGCCAGCGTTTGAAACACAGCTTTACTAGCGTTTGCATGTTGCTGTGGACGTGATACGTCTTGTCTGGCAAACTACTTATCAATCAAAACTAGTCCAAATATTACAAACTGGTAAACAGAAGTTGTGATAGTCTTTTCCCCCTATTGTGATGTATATACGAGTGAAACGGCTTCTGGAACAAGAAAGGGCGGGGCTTGAATTTGTATAAGGGGAATTGATTGGATGGTTGTGGGTGTGGGTCATGTGAGTGACAGGTTGCCCCACCCTCATCATCAGAGAAGAGGAGATGCAAGTGATTTTGATTAAAGATTATGAAGCACATAAAATAAATAAAATTAAAAAAAATGATCTGCCCAGATAAATCACTTATAAGAAATACTGCAATGTAAAACAAGTATTAATTATAATTTCTTAAGTATAATTATAAAATATAATATCTTTAATTGGTCTGGCACAACAAAAGCAATGAGTATATAAAGTAGCATAAAAATATATTTTCATAACAACAAAAATGTACTGTAAAAAATGCAATTAACTTGGATGCTTAAGTCATTTAATCTTAAATGACATTAAAACTGACATAAAAAGAAAACTTGAGTTGAATCATGACATAAAAAGGCTAAACATTTCTTGGTTACATTGAGTTAAAGCAATGTAAAAACATTGATAATAAGAGTGCAAGTAATAAAAATAGGCAAAACACTAAACTCCATGGGTCCTATTTCACCAATCTAAGCTCATGGTCTAAAGTCTTTTAGGGCGAGATTTTCCACTTTTGCTAGTTTAACGATGGGAAAAATCGCTTACTACATTTACATTTACCAGACGCTTTTATTCAAATTGATTTACACAGGTACACATTTTTACATTATTATCAGATCTTGCTTTCCCTGGGAATCGAACCCATGACCTTGGCGTTGCAAGCGCCACTCAGTTTGAGCAACAGGAATGCTGTAAAGCTTATAACAGGCAAAGCTGCACTGAACCACCGTGACTAAATGCTAAATGCTAAATGACTAAAGGTAAAAGCCAAGCTACAGGCAAATTTTATTAGTTGCATTGCTTTAGTTAGGAACTCCTCAACACTGGTCTTCTCAACCTAGAAACATGGACATAATGCCTTCCATAGGTCAAGGGCAAAGAGTATAATGCCCTCCTAATATAATGAAGGATGGAGAATCTAGACTAGATAATTAAAGCGGAAGCATTCTGATATCAGACATGCATGATTGGCTGGGGCCGCAGAGGTTAGGATGACGCAAATCTTCGAAGACAAGAAAGGTGACATTGTTCTCCATACTTAGCCTCACTGTGAGAGTGGGAGAAGATAAAAAGGTGCAGATTTTTAAATGAATGAAAGAGAAACGGAGATCACGGTCTACCTTTTCCGAGTGGCTGCCGCATGAGGTTAGGCGGTGTGAAGTTTCTATTGTGGAAAAGCAGCTTCATTTTCATGGGGCCATCTGTTTGAAAGACCTGAAGATGTAATTATGCTGTCTTCGTTCAGACAGATCATGCACAATCAAGTGCAATTAGGTGGCCTTCTGCTCCAATTCCCTCGTGTTATATGATGTGACGGTACCTCATATGGAGTTTTGTGGAACGTTACTTATGCAAGTAAATACTTTTGTAGTGCAACGGCCTATATGATAAACGCCTTGCAAATGAACTCCTTCCTAAAATATAAAGAAAATGTGGTAACACTTTACAATAAGGTTTCATTTGTTAACATAATGCATTAACTAACATTGAGCAATACATTGGTTACGGTATTTATTAATCTTACAACTGTTTGTCAACAAATTCACAGTGCATTGTTAACAAATACAACTTTTGCTTTTCTTAGGCCATGTTAACTTATTTAGTTGAAATGTTATATAATTATTAAATATTTTCTGTAAAAAAAATTATATTATTTTTAAGTTTTTGTTCCATACAATATGATATACACTCACCTAAAGGATTATTAGGAACACCATACTAATGTTTGACCCCCTTTTGCCTACAGAAATGCCTTAATTCTACGTGGCGTTGATTCAACAAGGTGCTGAAAACATTCTTTAGAAATGTTGGCCCATATTGATAGGATAGCATCTTGCAGTTGATGGAGATTTGTGGGATGCACATCCAGGACACGAAGCTCCCGTTCCACCACATCCCAAAGATGCTCTATTGGGTTGAGATCTGGTGACTTTGGGGCCATTTTGTCATGTTCAAGGAACCAATTTGAAATGATTGGAGCTTTGTGACATGGTGCATTATCCTGCTGGAAGTAGCCATCAAAGGATGGGGACATGGTGGCCATAAAGGGATGGACATGGTTAGAAACAATGCTCAGGTAGGCCGTGGCATTTAAACAATGCCCAATTGGCAGTAAGGGGCCTAAAGTGGGCGTCTGGCACCAGCAACCTTGCCACGCTCAAAATTGCTTAAATCACCTTTCTTTCCTTTTCTGACAATCAGTTTGGAGTTCAGAAGATTGTCTTGACCAGGACCACACCCCTAAATGCATTGAAGCAACCATGAAAAAGAAAATCAGCCATGTGATTGGTTGATTAGATAATTGCTTTAATGGGAAATTGAACAGGTGTTCCTAACAATCCTTTAGGTGAGTGTGCTCACACACTATTTTATACACTATTTTTTAATAATATTTTATATACATTTATATATTTGTAAGATAGATAGATTGATAGCTTGACTGATGAATCAAAATGTGAAAATCTTCGGTTCGTCACGCAGGACTCGAGGAGTTGAAGGGACGGAGGAGGAACCTGTCAAACACGGAGGTGGAAGCGTGATGGACTGGGGCTCTTTTGCTGTACACAGAGACTGAGAATGAGTGAGTAGCACCCTAAACCAAAAGCATGACCAAAGCATTTTGCAGAGCTATGCAATGCCCACTGGTATACGCCTCGCTGGTCAGGGCTTCATCCTACAGAAAGATAATGACCCGAAACACACCTTCACGCTGTGAAGAAACAATGTCCAGCACAGGCTAGTGTGAGATGAACTGGACAGAAGAGTGCAAGCAAAGAAACCAAAGAGCAAATGTGAGAACTTCAGCAACAATTTTGGGAAAATCTTTTCAAAGAATATTTGATTTCTATTGTAGAATGTCACAAGTGTGTTCTGAAATAGATGTGAATTTCAAGTCCAATGTAGAATTAAAAACGATATGTTTATGCATATTTTTATTAAATGTAAAAAAAAAAATATATATATATATATATATATTACAGTACGATTTCACAGTAATTTTCATGATTTACTTTTATCTTTCTAATAAAAATAACTAATTTGCATATAGTTTTTATTATTTCTGCACGTGTGTGTGCGTGCAGATCCATTAGACATTAATTTGATTCATTAATATTAACATTTAAACACAATTGGCCCTTAATGTGCTGGTCATGTCAGTAATGTCATTAGGAGTATAACAACCTCGTCTGATGTCAGGGATCGTTTGCATCAGCTTTCATTTTGCAGTCAAGCGAGCTTTTTCATCATCCTACACCTTTAAATAAACCACAACAGTGCTGAAGACGACATTTGGTGTGTGTGTGTGTGTGTGGGACTCATCTTTACGGACAAGAAAACTTCTCCTTTCTGCTCCTTTGCTCCTGAAAGTTGCCTCGGGTCTCCTGAGAGAACGTCTTCCAAGACAACAGCTGTGTCTTCCTGATTCTTAATTTAGTTCATTTCTGCTCGGTCTGCATTCATCTGCGACGGACCAACAAGGTTACCTTGCGTAGATCTTCATTTCCAATTCAATAACGCTCTTCAGCTGTGTTAATTAAACAGTTAATATTGAATCTAGCAGAAATTAAACCAGAGTCCACAAGAACCCTTTGGCTCTAATGTGGGCGTCCCTTGAGAGATTAGTGGCATTATAATGAGGTGGAAAAACAATTATTTCAGGTGCTTTTCATATACCAGCTTGATATCGTCAGGCACGTTATTGAGTTTTATTTCGCCTGACTGTTGTTGTTATTGTGCTCGTCATGTCGGTAATGTCATTAAGAGTATAACAACCTCGTCTGATGTCAGGGATTGTTTGCTTCAGCTTTCATTTTGCAATCTAGCGAGCTTTTTCGTCTCATTCATTTCAATTAAAGAAGTGAGAGGGCTTAATTGTGCTGGCTTAAAGATGGACTATGAGAATCAGATTGATGAACAGAAGATCTTTGAGGAGAGATGGAGGGCAGCTTCTGACAGCAGTTAAAGAGATGTGATATCAAGCTGGCATTGTGTCTCTGGCTTTTCTCAGAACTGTAATTGAAATTAGCTTTCACGGTTTAGGAAAAAGTCAATGAATTCATTAAGGCGATCAAACGGCTCTGTGGTTTAAAACGCATCGCTTTTAAAGGGACTCTGTGTAGGAAATACCCCCATCTAGTGGTTAAATAGTATTTTGCATTCAAACGAATTTTGCTCTCCAGCGCCTCGCTTTTTCAAGTGCGTATTGCATCTACGGTTGCCCTTATGTACCAAAAATGCTATGACAGGATGTCTTGTAGTAACGCTTCATCGAGTTTTTCTCTGGGTGAACAGGTTTGTAACTTAAAAAAAAACAGCAACTTATGTGTTAACTTATGTGTACAATTTATGTGTCTAGCTGTATAAATTAATTTTAATTCTCTGTACAATCTTATCCACATAGCAAAATCACAATTTTAGCTGATTGATCATTTATATATAAAAAGAAAGCTATAGAAAATCTTACAGAGAGCAATATTTTCTTCAATATTTTCTTACAATCATTATCTCTATATTCTTACTGAATTTATCGAATTAACTTACAAACCTTGTTTTTAGCACCTTCCTTCACAATAGCTGCGAGTAAAGTAGTCAATAGCTGCTATTCATCAAAGACCTTGTTTAACTTTTTTACCTATAAATGTTATACTGTCTACATAATAAAGTACACAACCAAGCAATGACAAAAAAATTAAGTCAGACTGTAACATTGACTAACCTGTCGAGGAGAAAGCAGGCAACTTCAGCGTCTCTTCTGAAATCTTTCTGCTGCATTAGCTATTTCCACGGTTGAAAACGCTATCCCGATATTTAAGGCCATTGCACACTGAGCACGAAATATTCGTATGCGTATTTTCCTGTACGTCAGCCTAAAAATTCGTCACGCATAGAAACCTTGCACACCGAGTCCGTTGCGTATTTATTAAACCTTTGCGGGAAAAAAAACGCAAAAATACCAAATGGATTCGTCAAGCAGTGAGGATGATTTTTGCCCTCTCTCATATTGAAAAGAGAAGAAATAGAAAATATCCATCCAATCCTGAAATTGCGCCGAGAGGAAGGAGTTCATTATCAAGGAGTTGCGAATTTATCCTGAGCGATTCAACATTTACCTCAGAATGTCAGCGGGACAGTTTGATGCTTTGCTAGCGATTCTGGAGCCACATATTAAAAACAAGACCACCAATTTCCGTGAACCAATCGATTCTGAACGGAGACTGGCAGTGTGTCTGGTATGGACCAGGTATGGACACACACACAAACACAAACACACCCGCGCGCGGCCCTGTGGAAGCGCTGGGCAGACAGAACAGCTAGGCTGCTGTTATTGTGTATGTATTGTGTATATTGTGCCCAAATAATACATTAGTTATCGAATAGGCTGCTCAATCACACTTTATTCGATCCTAAATTTCAATCTGATTGAAAGGGGAGGTTTATTAATTTCATAATCCAATATAGAGAAGAGAACATAAACACTTGATCGAATTGAAAACCGAAACTGAAAGCAGTACGGCGCATATGTTCAATGATTTGAGGACGAGCTCCCCCGGCCCTGAATTGTCAAAAGACCTCTCAAAATACTGGCTCTGGATGCGAAAAACGCAGAAAATCGAACCATATCCGATTAATTTTATGACGGAAAAATGAATGGTCTTGTTTTTTGCAATCTCCGGTCACGTTTCCTTTTTCGTTCAAGTCTGGCCTTTTTTTGCGAGGAGGATGCATTCTCCTGTGACTCGGCATATGGTCCGCAATTACAAATAATACAGCAAAAAAGCAATCAGCAATCATAGGAGTGCAATGCAGCCGTTTAAACTTGCAGGGAATGCGCCTCACAATGTGACGTTACGATGGCTCTGAGTCTGAACGAAAACGCGTTGTGGAAACGCGTTTGGCTTGTGGTACTTTTTGACCCTCTCTGCTATTATAGTTTTCAAGATGGCGGAACGGACATGGAAGCCTCCGTGAACCTACCCGTCCCATGTACATAAAGATAATAAATTCTTCATTTACGAGGATAAGTCAGATAATTTGCAGAGGTATTTGTACACCATTGAGGACATATTTATGAATAAAAATATTGATTTCAGATAATAAAATACCTAAAAATCTACACAGAGTCCCTTTAAGGGATACGCCACCCAAAAATGAAAAGCTGAACACAAAGGAAGATATTTTGATGAACAATTGGAACTTATTCATTTATATAGTATTTATTTTTTTTCTCCTATGGGAGTCAATGGTGCCAAACAACTGTTTGGTTCCAATCGTTCTTCAAAATATCTTTTTTAGTTCAGCAGAAAAAAAAAGAAATTCATACAGTTTTGCAACAAATTGGGGGTGAGTAAATGATGACAGAATTTTCATTTTTGGATGGAGTATCCCTTTAAAAAATCATAACAAGAAATGACCCCTGTAAAGTTCAAGTGGAACTAAACGCTTAAATACATAGTAGTTTATGTTTTAATAAACAAACCAGCAAATAAGCAATAAAAAACTACCTATAATATTTTTAAATATATTATATATTTAGTTTTTATAAACATTTAGTTATTTTATATTATACTTATAAATATTAAATAAATGTTATATATAGTTTTGTTATGTTTTATTTCCATTTAATATAAATATTGATATTATAAATTCTTGATATATGCTACATTTTCGACATCTTGTTTCCCAGTTAGTTATGGACAACAAGATAAAAAACTTTTCCAAAATTTTAACAACCTGAATTATTGAAATCCCATGAAAAAGAGTTTTAATTTTGATGATCTTATTTGAAATCAAATTCATGCTTCATTATTCAGACCATAAGATTTTAATAAAGAAATGAAACATTTACCAGCAATCACAGAGGCGGGTTTACAGCCTGCCGCTGTAAATGGCCAGTTCAGGCCGCAGGTTTTTATTTTAATTTGATTTTTGAATTAAACATTTATTTACTTTTTACATCGGAGGCCTATTAGGTTTAATTAAATATGACGGCCTATAAAAAAGTTTGGACCCGTAGTGGCCAAAAACTGCGCCGCTGACATCATTTCACTGGCTCTTACGGTATTCATGGGCCCGGACCGCAGCGCCTGG
This sequence comes from Pimephales promelas, assembly GCF_988280905.1. NCBI lineage: Eukaryota > Metazoa > Chordata > Actinopteri > Cypriniformes > Leuciscidae > Pimephales > Pimephales promelas. The sequence continues at coordinate 32,633,231 of NC_142782.1, read as the reverse complement.
CGGTCTGTCCGGTAACTCAATAGAGGGAACGGCAGCTGTCTGTGGAAATACCAACCGGCCAGAGCAAACCATCATATGGCCTCTCCGCCAGCCAACGACGTGATTCGGTGGAACCTGAAAGACCGAACTTGACAGACAGCACAGCCATTTTTAATTTCCATTTTATATTACACACTGACATATCTCCCGAATGAACTAATTCACTTTGCGGAGGTAACAGCAGTGCCGACTAATCAAATTGGACAATGATATTGCATAATGTCGTAATCTTCCATCTCCCCCACTGCTGTTCGGGGCAGTTAATGGCTGGTATCCGTCATGAATTCTGCTTGTTTAATGAGGAGCGGCGATGAAAAAGGGAAAAAGGCCAATTGGACGGTTTGTTACCCTCTTCCACCAATCAAGACGGGCGCCCATTATGATGTCATCAGGTCAAATGAGACACTCAGACAATCTGTTCAAGCATCAATCTAGAGAAGCAAACACCAGAACGGAGGAATTCAGATGATTCTCATTTTTCTCTCAAACCTGGTCGGTTTTGAATCATAGACTACAGCAGCAGGTCAGGTCAATTCAGCCCACATGAGCAAAATGTTAAAAGCTGTCAGCCCTGAAAAGCATGACACAATCACAGGACGAAGGAGAAAAACAGGCTGACATTTGAAACATGTTCTCAGAGATGCTGGATGGTGTTATGCAAGAAGTTAAGAACGGTTCTTTCTGACGAGGGCATTGCTATTCAACTAAATGCTATTAAACAACCGCTGTGATACATCAAGGGTGTCTGATCTGCCAAACTTTCACATCCAGAAACCCGTTTTAAATCTATTTTATTTGAATTTACAAAAGAATAAACATAATCTCATAAAGCATAACAATACAATATCAAGTAACTACATTTTCTATAATGCGCCGCAAACAGCTGGAAGACGCGACAAAGCGACCATTGCAAGTCAAATCAAATCGTGTCAGACGTAGTGTGAACACTTTAAGTACAACAGAAATAGATTGTGGCATCAGTTTATTGTCTGAATTTTTTCTTTATTTCATCCAGTGTTGACGGCATGACTGATTATAATGGGTTTTGGCGCGTCGTGCAGCTCACATCCTGTGTAGACGCGGTATTTGAGTATGATTATCTTCGTAAACGACACTAATTGACAGATAAAGACAACTAATCTTTACTTTGCATCTTGCATCCAATGTAACTTGCACTAAAGTAACCGTTACTATAGGAAATATTTACATTTATGCATTTAGCAGATGCTTTTATATGGAAGCTTGTTTCCAACACTTCTTAAAAAAAAAATCACAATTCTGACTTTTTTTGCATGATATAAACCCCACAATTGAGAGATATAAGGTCAGAATTGCAAGCGGACTTTTTTTCCCTCAGAATTGGACTTAATAATTCTCAATTGCAAAATTATCTCTCACAGTTCTGAGAAAAGTAGTTAGAAGAAGTTTCAAGTGAAACTCACAATTGCTTATATTTATTAGTTTATATCTCCCAATTCTGACATCTTTCTCAGAAGTTATACTGTAGTATATCTCCCAATTCTGACAAAAAAGTAATAATTGTGAGATTAAACATTGCAATTATCTTTTAAATGTTTTTATTCCGTGACAGAAACAGGCTTCCAAGCTTATATATTTCCATAGGAGGAACAAAAGCAATTTGTCAAAGAGCCAATGATATTCAAAATATGCAATGGAAGGTTTACTAAACACTAGATTATGAAAAAAGTAGATAAATTCAACATACAAATGCATAATAAGCCAAGCCTAAAAAAAAAAAAAAAAAAAAAGGTGAGAAAACAATGAATGCATGGACAAAAATATGTTGACAATTGATGTCATCAACACCTAAACAGACCGAGTAAAAAAAAAATCAACAAAAATCTAGGTTTAGAGATATTTTTTTGCTAAATATTTTAATATATTCACCTGATATGATAACAGAACACCATTCAAACACTCTCAATGTAAGAAAACCACTATGACTGCAAGTGGTTCCAACTAATGCATGTTTGGTTGCTGCCGGAAAGTCTCTAAAGATTCATTAAGACGAGCGCAGAGGATTTCTAGTGCAGGTGTAAGCGAGATGATATTTAAAGACTATTTTTAGACACAGTATCATTAAACAGTGCTCAACAGTTCTGATGGCCAAAAAGAAAACATGGGGCATTACAGAAGATTTGTTTGGGGGGATTTTTTTTTTTTTTCAATGCAATTAAAAAAGTAAAAACTTTCCCCGACTTCAAACTTAGGAATATGATATTCTCGTACTTGCCAGTATTTACCAATGAAAGACTGTAAGGAAGTAGATTAACCCCTTATGATTTACTAGTCCAAAAACGATTCCTTAAAGATGTAAAAACAGACCTGTGACATTGAGAAATGCATGTGCAGCCTTTCAGACCAACAGCCCCAGGTCTGTTGTATATGCTGGCTTTCCATTGATTTGTTTCAGTAATTGACTGTCTTGAGAGTCCTCTAACCTGGAACTCACACCATAATCAGTTTGTTGGTGGGTAATTACGAACACCTGCCCTCAAGCCCTTTGACTCACCTCGCCAGCTTCTTATGAGTCTTCCTCCGAGGATTCCTCTTCATCCAGAGGCGTCTCTGCGCGGCTTACGTGTTTGTGATGATATTATATATCGTATGATGCAGGTGGCTGTCACAGCTTTTAGATTTGTCTCTGCCAACATGGTTGATCCCTCATGAGAGCTTGGTGAGACGAGTTCAACAGACCTTCTGTTGAGTTCGGCACAGGGAGCCTAGATAAATAGAAATCACAGGGTTCAGTTTCTGATTACGGGTATCTGTAACCTTGATCTCAGGTTCCCTCTAGCTTTATTTATATGGCGTGTTATAGGATTGTTGTACAGGAACTGTTAAGACCCTGAGATATTTTGTGTTTATATCAACTGTCGACAGGTTTGTGTTTCAGATGGGCATTACCTCTGTTAACCTGTGGAAGACTCTGATTGGTCCTGCTAAGCACCTGACCCAGACATAAGGACCGCCCCTAACTCTCAATGGAGGCCTCATTGACGCTTATTGTGCTTATGCCATTGTGCTTTCTTTTATCTGACTGACTACGCCTTAGATTCTGATTTATCAAGAGACTTTGTAAATAACTGTGTAAATATTCTTGTAAATTCATTTTGCCACATGAAAGGATGTAGGGGTTTTGACGTCAATTTATTTGTACCTTTTTTTAACTTTATGGTTAAAGGAGTTCACTTTTGAAAAAAAAAAAAAAAAAAAAAAAACTCGTCCATGTCTTTCTTTCTTCAGTCGAAAAGAAATTAAGGTTTTTGATGAAAACATTCTAGGATTTTTTTTCCATATATAATGGACTTCAGTGGGAACCAAACGGTTCAAGGTCCTATACACTTTCAGTACAAACTGCAAACTGTTCAAAGGGCTTTAAACGACACCAGACAATGAATAAGGATCTTATCAAGCGAAACAATCGCTCATTTAAAAAAAAAAAAAAAAAACAGTTTAAGTTTTATAAGCACTAATGCTCACCTTGCTCTGTTCTGTGATGTGCATTTATGACTCTCCTGTTCAAACTCATTCATCAAAATGAACAAATCTTTTTCCGAGTCAATTCGTTAATTTCGTTCGTTGAATAAACCAAATGACTCGGAAAAAGATTTCATTTCGACAGAAGAAATAATGACAAAGGCATCTTGGATGACTTGGGGGTGAGTAAACTAATCAACATTTTTTTTTTGTAAAAGTGAACAACTCCTTTAAGGGAGTAAGTTAAACTGTATTTGTGTTTTTTTTTATCTTTCGTTTGACGTCATTTAGGTTCCAAAAGAAGATTATTTTGTTTGTTATTTGGGCCTCGTCTTCCCCTGACGCTAAAGTGGGTTCATGTTGACTTGAAGTTGATGTTCCCTGTTTTTTCCAGGCTGGGTTATGATTTTATCCGCATGTAAAATGCCCTACAATAACAGGACAATATCTTGTCTAAAGCTTCAGTGCATTTCTGTATATCTGGTACACAAGCAAACACACTCCAGCACACTGAAACTCTTTAGCTGTGTCAGGCTTTGGATTACGAATGATGAAACTGCTTTGCTGAGTAAAGCGAATTTCTCTATTTGCTATTCATGTTGGCAGAGCAAATGCTTTGTACTAGGACATGGCCTTGACCTCCAATGCTCTTGGATCATATAGACAGTATATATGTGCGAAATAATTGACGACGGGCCGTTGAATTATTCAAAAATAATGCACACCCCAGGTGTTAATGCGGACACACCGCGAAATGAATATAAGATTATATATTAATTCATCGGATCAGAATCAATTGTTCTGCTTGTTACCACACCTCAAGACATTGTTCATGTTGTATTTCAAGACACTAGGTTTCTGTCCTAAAAACGCTCTTGTGTGTAGTACTAATTTCAAACGCATCTAATCTCAAGCCTCCAGTGCTAATTAATTACAAAACATATTTTTTGAGCTAGTAACAGAAGCTTAAGCCACTGATAGCAGTCTAATACAGTTATTAATGTGAAAGAGAGAGTTTATGCATGTGTGAATTACCCGAGTCTGAGCATCTCTCAACAGTGTCCGGCAGCAGTCTCTACGAATAGCAAAACTGTAAGCTTTCCGTATACTAAAATGTAATTTTTGGGCTTTTTTTTATCCTATTGTTTACTATATTTATTTGTTTGGTCAGTGTTGTTGTGGGTTTTGGTTATTTTGCTGTTCTAGTACACTCTAAAAAATGCTGCTTTTTTTTACCCAATTTTGGGTAAAATATGGACAAACCTAGCCATTGGGTTACATTTTTAAATCATTTTTAAATCATTTTACATTTTTAAATCATTTTTTACCCAATGGTTGGGTTTGTCCATATTTTACCCAAAAATGGGTTAAAACAACCCAGCATTTTTAGAGTGTAAGGACCTTTGAAATAACTGAAATCATTTGGCAAAGTGATATGGAGCTGTAATGCGGTCAAAACCTGCCTAGAACTACTTTAGCCGTGCGTTTCCCTGAAAATAATTACACACCTTAGAACATTGGTCAAGTCAACTGATCAAGATTCAAGCAGCATTTAACAGCCCTACATGGCCTATGGGGCTGTTGTATGCTAGGGTGAGGATGAAAGAGGAAGGGAGGAGATGGCTGGATGACAGGATTTTGTTTGAATAAGAAAAGAATGTATAAAATCCTAATTTAATCATAAGTGTTGTAAAGTTTCAACTTTGACACATACTTTTGACATAGCCTACATACATGACACTGAACATGTGTATGTGAGTGTAGCAGACTTCAAATGGTAACCTCCGGACACTACAGAAACACGACCACACGATGAATGGGATGGACACGTGCAATTTATTCCCCTTTAACAGAGTAGTGAGTCAGTAATTAGTACACAGACATCGGAAGGCCTACTCTCTTACTCGAGCGCACGCACAATGCATCTGCGCGCGAACGCTTAAAGGAAAAGCGATATAACTCACATTTTCAATGTGTAAATGTAGATGCTAATTTACCACACATAAGATTGTATACACAGAAAACATAAATGGAACATTTGAAATAAAATAACATACTAATATGCTGTATATTCCCAGAAATATACTTATAAATGTACTGTAAACTGTTAAATGCATAAGATTTGATTGATGAACTACTTTGTGTATAAAAAAGTTTTTCCTCAACCACCGTCTCATTGAATGGAAATAATGTTACACTTAGTATGACGACAGCCTTTAACACACTAAGATACACAATTATCAAATTAAATTAAATTCACAAATCACATAATAAACAGTCAGATTAATAATCACAAATTGAAACAACATACCTTTAACAGAGTAGTGAGTCAGTGATTAGTACACCGGAAGGCCTACTCTCTTACTCCTGCATAGAAAGATGCACGTGAAGAAAATGAAGCTCATTTTAACACGGTAGAAAAGCCACTTCAAAGCGAAAATCAGCTTATCACACTGATACACAATATGATATAAACTCTTATCAACATTTTGACATCATAAATATAGTGATTACATTACAATAAAGTAGTAAATGAAAGATAAATATGAGAGAGAAAAACTACCTCTGTTTCTCCGAGCACACGCGCTGTGCATCTGCGCGCGAACGCTTAAAGGATTCTGTGTCTCACTAATTAAGGTCCCCAATACAACAATTGATAGGAACTCCAGATCGGAACTATTGAAAATAATACATTTGAACAAGTTTTGCCGAAGTTAACAGTTCAAATACCATTTCTCTTTGCACATCAGACAAAATATATGAAATTAAACTCAAATGACTAAATCGACCTGCTACATGAGCAGTGGGGTGCAAAAATCATATCATGTACTAAAGCAGGCGCCAGGACTTTCTCTAGGCTATTCTAATCACAAATGCATGTTATTTGCCTCGCGAGTCGCTATTATTTTCCCTGTGTAAGCCTGCTTCTACTTTATTGCTTCCAAGCAACCTCTGTAATAGTCCTTCAGTGAAGCTGTCAGCAATGCGCTTCATGCTGAGGTCAAAGCGGCGCGTGAGAGGTCCTGAACCCTGACATGAGTCATATTAAGGGCCTGAAGAGTTCCAGGGGTTTTCTTTACTCATCATTCCCTCATGTTTTCCCTCTTCTCTCTGTATTTTTCAGCATTTGATGAAATGGCGGTCCTGGGCAGTACATAAATTATGATTTATATTTTAATCAAAGTAAAGCCTGATGTATTTATGGGGAGTGCGTGACATATGGGTAGCCATTGGCAGAAGGCCATGTTTGTGATCTTATATACCAGGGCACAGAGGTAAAACCCCAGCTGTTTCTTCTTTTCTTTTGTTGTGCTTCAGTACAGCAGGTCGTGGATGTGTTCACTTCCGCTCTCTCTGTCTGCTGATCCTGTGTGACTGTGGGATGCGGGGCCTAAAACACTTCTGCAAGGACACCTGAGCAAAAGAGTACAGATGCTGAACCAGATTTTTATCCAAAACAACATTACTGTGCAAAAGCTACTGCAACAAAAAAAGCTATCATGCAGATCACTTTCTGTAACACATGTAGTTGTTGCATGAAGTAATTTAATTTAACAATATAATTTAACAATCTATCTATCTATCTATCTATCTATCTATCTATCTATCTATCTATCTATCTATCTATCTATCTATCTATCTATCTATCTATCTATCTATCTATCTATATATGTATATATATATATATATCATCTGTCTGTTTGTCTGTCAGTCTATATATCTATTTGAATGTATTCCGTGTATTTATTTATTGTCTTTTTTGTTGTTATTAAAATGTATCATCATATTTTTTTCATTTTTATTTGTTTGTTTATTTTTGATTCTGATTCTCTTATGTGAGCTGTTTGTGATTAATGTGTATTAAAAATAAAAATATAACACAAGTCTATATGTTGTCTTTAAACCCTTTGAAAATCATCCCATTACTAGCTGAAAAACAGTTATGTTTTCACCTATCAAACATGTTTATGTATTCATGCTAGTTATTGCATTAATATTTAAACAGGCTTGGTGTGAGAAACGGCAATATTTCTTGGACATTAATTCAGCAATCTACAGTAATCATTTACTAAATCCTCCAAGGGTGTTACATTGTGGTTATCCCAATCATCTATTCAATTATTGATAAGTTAAAATGGTTTAGCTGCCAGAAATAGTAAAAAAATCTATTCATGATTAGTAATCAAAACATTTGTTTCTTTTGTCAAATCAACTTAAATAATTTATTTAGTTCAGATAACATATAATTTTGAGTTTCTGATGATTAAATCATTCTCCTTCATTGTATTAACTCACTTTTTCCATTTCAATGAACTTACTTTTTTAAGTTAAACCAACAATATTTTTTCCAATGTAGCAAAAAAAAAATAAAAGTTTCTCAGGAGAATGCAAAACATTTGCAAGACAACATAAAAATATTGATTTTTTTTCTTTAATCTCAATACCCCCCCCCCACACACACACACATACACACACACACACACACACCACCACCACCACCTTTACCTTTAGAGGCTCCATAACACATTGAATTTTAAAACATGACATTTTAAAGTAGAAAGTAATATGTAGAATAAACTTTTTGTTACAGCAAGTATTTGTTTTTTCTGACTGTTGAGGACAGATGAGGAAACCTGTTTGAAAATAATGAGTTATTTTGCAATTCTCTTTTGTGACTCTAGTAGTGCTGACTTCACTTTTAATAATTTTCATTTGTATTTTTCCTCTTCATGCCATTTACTGAAATCCTCTCCTTGTTCCTCAGCCCTGGTATAAAGAGTTTTCTTTGCTTTCGTCTGTCACTACGTCTCTTTTATAGCACTTATGCAATTACATTGCATAGATGCTGCGTGTGAAAGAGAAGATGACTTGAGAAGGCAACTAAACAGACGAATTCGCATTTCTTAAAACGCATGCTATAGACTCTGCCATTTGTTCTGTGAAAAGCTGTTTTTGAAACCTTTCTCCATTAGGCCCATCTTCTTTTTAATACGTGCCTTTGCTTCTCACTTTTGAATGTTTATAAGTGTGAATTTTTTTTGTTGGGGGAAAAATAAAAATCAATCCATCTTGAAGAACATGAAGTAGTTTGTTTACTAGCGCAAGTCTATTGATGCATGAAGGCATTTTTCTTGCTTTAAAGGATGAGTAATTTTGTGTGTCGTACAACATCACACCGGATACAAGGTCTTGATGGAACAAAACTCAACTCCAGAAAAAAAACTTTGCGGGAAGTGAGCATGAAAAAAATCAAAACATCTTAATCATGTTATTTTCCATTTCTATCCATTTGACACTGTCCTCTTTCCGCCTACAGACACACCATCATTGAACTTTTTTTTCTGCATGGGCTTTTTCAGTTTGTATTTATGCATATGTATTTATTAAAGTGATTCCTACAGTATGTTGCATTCAACTACATTTTTTTTTTCAAGTCATGCATGGATCCTCTCTGAATTGAAATTTTGACTATATATACTGTATATGTCATTAATTTGTGGAAAGACATTCAAATTCAAAAAGGATGATTGGTAACACTTTACGCAAAGCCCTTATGTATGATGCATTATAGGGATTCATAATGTATGTTATGATGTTTGCAGATTTTACATAATGTATTGGTTGTCATGTGTTTTAATCAATTATACTTTCCAAAGGAGAAACAATGCATGTGGCATGATTGTTGGTGCCAGACAGTATTTCACAATCTGCTCAGTTACTGGGATTTTCACACACAACCATTTCTAGGGTTTACAAAGAATGGTGTGAAAAGGGAAAAACATCCAGTATGCGGCAGTCCTGTGGGCGAAAATGCCTTGTTGATGCGAGAGGTCAGAGGAGAATGGGCCGACTTAAGAGCAACTTTGACTGAAATAACCACTCGTTACAACCGAGGTATGCAGCAAAGCATTTGTGAAGCCACAACACACACAACCTTGAGGCGGATGGGCTACAACAGCAGAAGACCCCACCGGGTACCACTCATCTCCACTACAAATAGGAAAAATAAGCGACAATTTGCAAGAGCTCACCAAAAAGACTGGAAAATGTTGCCTGGTCTGATGAGTCTCCATTTCTGTTGAGACGATCAGATGGTAGAGTCAGAATTTGGCGTAAACACAATGAGAACATGGATCCATCATGCCTTGTTCCCACTGTGCAGGCTGCTGGTGGTGATGTAATGGTGTGGGGGATGTTTTCTTGGCACACTTTAGGCCCCTTCTTGCCAATTGGGCATCGTTTAAATGCCACGGCCTACCTGAGCATTGTTTCTGACCATGTCCATCCCTTTATGGCCACCATGTCCCCATCCTCTGATGGCTACTTCCAGCAGGATAATGCACCATGTCACAAAGCTCCAATCATTTCAAATTGGTTTATTGAACATGACAATGAGTTCACTGTACTAAAATGACCAGATCTCAACCCAATAGAGCATCTTTGGGATGTGGTGGAACGGGACCTTCGTGCCCTGGATGTGCATCCCAAAAATCACCATCCACTGCAAGATGGTATCCTATCAATATGGGCCAACATTTCTAAAGAATGCTTTCAGGCACCTTGTTGAATCAATGACACGTAGGCGAAAGGGGGTCAAACACAGTTTTAGTATGGTGTTCCTAATAATACACACACACACACACACACACACACACACACACACACACACACACACACACACACACACACACACACACACACACACACATATATATACAGTATATATATATATATATATATGTGTGTGTGTGTGTGTATAGATTGCATCGTTTAATTTTCTTTTTTTTTTATTCTTTACCAGTTGAGACTCTTCCACTAACTAACCCTGGCTCTAAAAAAGTGTCCTGACATTGACTCGGACAGAATGAGGAGCCTTTGAAAGAGGACAAGGGCCTGTTCAGACAGGTTTAAAAATAAACCTGATGTCAGTAGGACTGGTGCCATTCTGTAGGTCCACACCCTGTCTGTCTACTACCCTGCAGAGCGACCGGAGAGGTGGCACAGCATTCTCGCTCAGTCTTTTTTTCCCCTTCAGCATCCCTGGGGAAATCAGCGCCTTTCAGAGCTGCCCTGCCTAGAGTCACTCCGAGTTGCGCCTGGCTGTTACAGGACCTCGTATATACCGAACCATGAGGCATCAGAGAGAGTGGGGAAGAGACAGCTGCCTTCCACTGCGGTACACCACCTAAAAAACAGCGCGCCACCCGCCACTGATCCGAGCCATCAGTCAATGTGTAGATGCGCACTGGGCTCTGAACCAATCACACTCCGGCTGCTGCATCCTAAATCACTCCGAGCAGCGCCGAGATAAAACTGCTTCAACCAAGAATGAAAAATCAGTCATTGTTTATTTTGAACACTATAATGTTCTTAATTTTGTAAACCCATTTTTTTTTAATTAATGGATACTGTTCAACATTGATGCATTTAATTGATCAAAAGCAACATTAAAGACATTTATAATATCACAAAATATTTATATTTCAATCAAAAAAGCTGTTCTTCTGAATTTTATATTTGTATTTATAAAAAAATATTGAGCTAAAATGGTAACACTTTACAATAAGGTTCATTAGTTAACATTAGTAAATGCATTAACATGAACTAACGATGAGCAATGCAGTAGTTACAGTGTTTATTAATCTTTGTTAATGTTAGTTAGTACAAATACAGCTGTTCATGTTCACAGTCCATTAACTAATAATTAGTTAAAATTAACGAATACAACCTTTGATTTTAATAACGTATTAGTAAATGTTGGAATTAATATTAACTAAGATTAATAAATGCGGAAGAAGTATTGTTCACATATTGTACATGTTAACTAATGTAGTTAACTAATGTTAACTAATGAACCTTATTGTAAAGTGTTACCGCTAAAATATTAAGCAGCACGACTGTTTTCAACATTGATAGTTATGCTATAAGAAAGGTTTTTTGAGAAATTTCTGAAGGGTCATGTGACAGTAATGATGCTAAAAAAATCCAGCTTTGATCACAGAAATTTAAATGATAATCAAATTCAAAATCAGTCATTTTTTAATTGTAACAATATTTCACAACGTTACTGCTTTTATACTGTATTTTTGATCCAATAAATGCAGGCTTGGTGAGCAGAAGAAACTTCTGTCTGAATCCCAAACTTTTGAATGTTTAACTTTAGTGTAGATCTTTCACATAAATCTCCACATCGGTCCAGATTCAGAAAGGACTAACAAGCACCATAAATGTAATTAACTCATGCACTATATTCCAATCATATCTTGATCAAAATTGAAGTCAGGCATCTTCTCACAGTTTTCATCCTTTCATATTTATACATCCTTGACTGGAAATATTGTGCACAAGTCATATGACCTAAATATATGAAATTTTTTTTTGTCATGTTGAGCTTTTCACTTTCATTATAAGGAAAAGATATCAAAAATCTGTTGCGTTCCACTGAAGAAAGAATGGCATGCAGGTTTGGAACAACATGAAGGTGAGTAAATGACTAAATCAACAGTTCCCAGGTCACATTTTGCAAATTAACCTGGAAAAGTGTGTGGTTTTTTTTACGTCACAGACACACCTGTATTGCAAAGCATCTGTTTTCGCTGCCAAAGCAGCACTTTTCCCATCTGCCTGGCACATATGTGGTAGCTGACGCAAACCCACAGCCAGGAGGAACCCGTTTAAGAAATATCCAGAGGACGTTCAGCCGTCTTACCTCCAGTGTCCTTGAATTATTCTTAGAAATTGTCCTTGACTTTGACATGTTCATAATAACATTACACACTCTCTACGCATCCCCAGAGTAAATGTGTCACAAGTGCAATCTGATGAATAGCATAAATACGGCCTAATTGTACATTTTAACATTTTAAAGTGACAGTTCACTTTGAAATTAATTTTTGGTATGTTTTAGCTTACCTCAAAGGCATCCAAGATGTAGGTGTGTTTGTTTCCGCAGTAGTTTTAATTTTGATGTTTTTAGGTCAAACCGTTCTTGTCTGTCAGTCATATAATGCAGGTCCAAGAGCATGCACAGCTTGCAGATCTTGGATGCCCTTGAGGTAAGCAAAACATACCAAAAATTAATTTCAAAGTGAACAATCCCTTTAAAACATTTTTTAAAAAAATGCAGTTTTTTCTCAGTTCTCAATTCGGACAATATTTGACACAATATAGTAGACTGTATGCAGGACAGAATCAACTTCAACCCGCATCCAATTCATCGCACTGCAACAGAGCTCGGGAACAAGTTAGCTTGCAAATTAGATCTGCTGCATTCATATCTCGTAATATCTTGTAATATGCATAATATAGACTCAAATTGCTTTCGCCTCACAATTACACGATAGGACGTGTCTGCCACAAGTGCGTAGTGGAGAGTCTCTCATCTTCATTTATATCATTTGGGCTTTCCAATTTAAGTTTTTCATATAATTACCTTGACTGATTGTACAAAAAAGGGAGAATGTTGCAAAGCACTGAATGAAACTACTTTTTATTGCATTTATAGCAAATGTAGTCAATGAAGCTGAAAAGCCAGTAAAGCATCTTGTGAAAAAAAAAAAAAGCTGGTCTCCATTAAATTTCAGAAGTGAGAGGAAAACAGCTCAGGCTTAATTTGGATGTGATGAGCTTAAACAGCAGAATTTATGCAGGAAAAAGGACGTTTTGATCCTACTTAAGGGAATAGTTAGGGAATAGGTCATTTTTTACTTACTCTCATGTTGTTCCTGTCACATTTAGGTTTAGGCCGTTTCTTCTTCTTCTTTTGTGGAACCGACTGGAAAGCTGCATACCGCCACCTACTGTGCTGGAGAGAGTGACGAAGACGTAATACAAGATTTTCTATATTCTGTTTTTCAGAGGCCATATTCACAAAGAATTTTAAAGGGATATTCCTTTTTTTATGGGAAATAGGCTCATTTTACCACTCCCCCCAGAGTTAAACAGTTGAGTTTTACCGTTTTTGAATGTATTCAGCCGATTTTCTGATATTTAGAAGAATATCAGTTTCTGGTCCCATGGAAGTCAATGGGACCAGAAACTGATATTCTTCTAAATATCAGAAAATCGGCTGAATACATTCAAAAACGGTAAAACTCAACTGTTAAACTCTGGGGGAGTGGTAAAATGAGCCTATTTCCAAAAAAAGTGGAGTATCCCTTTAAGGCTAAAAATATCTCCTAACTGGCAAATTTAGGAGCAACTCCTAAAAATAATGGGCGTGTCACTCCTAACTTTAGGACTCCTAATTATTTTCACTACGAGTAATTCATGAAGCATTTTAGCCCTAAAAGTATCACCTAAGACTGGGACAGCTTAAAAGAGAACTTTTTTGTTTTAACAAAAAAGTTCTGTGCCATCAATATTGGATCTGACAGGAATGGTCCAAGACACGGACTCTGGGTCGAACATTTATGGGCGAATCATTCCGGGTTGCCATTTTACAACATTGGACGTTTTCAAAACAATTTCCCTCAAGTGCATCGACGGGTGAGTTAAAACTCATTATAATATGCAAAACTGTTATCCACTCACAGCAGTGGGCGTTTACTTCCATGTCTTCAGTGCGAGACGCCCATAAAAACCGAGCGTTTTTGAGCTAGACTCAAAACTAGGGTAGAAAATAGCCTATTGCTTATTCATTTTGATGTTTTTGAATGTAAAAACCAAGCGAATGTCATAAGTTGACATCAGACAACACTATAATAAAATTTAAAAAGCCAGTTCATGACCCCTTTAACACAGTTATGAGGGAAATTTACAAACAAACTGACTTCTGACTTAAAAAAAAACGGGCGCACTGTGCCGTATAATGAAAGAAACGCCTCATTTTGTAAAACTGTGGCTTTGGAGCCATCGGGGGCAAAACCTAAGCCGTGTTAAAAGCTTTGAGTACTGTATCAGCTCCATTTGGCTTGTGATCATCTCTGCCGATATCGGAGCATAACAGAACTCAGATGAAAGTGTCAGGATTTCAAACGGTAGCTTTCACAGAGAATAATCACTCTTAATGTTTTGCATGGTGCTGTAGGTATAAACCAAGACATGATAAACATCGCAGCAATTATTTAAGGTGAGATCTATGACATCGATCGGCATTTTATGGGAAGATGAAAGCAACATAAGATAAGAGTGTTCCATTATTATCAGTAAAAAAATGTTATGAGTTGTGCGAGAGAAATTCAAACGGCATGCATAATGCAAGGAAGATGAGGGGGAAATCATGTACTGAATACATTCAGAAACAACAAAGCTTTGATTTTTCCCTGTTCTGTGTCACGGAAAGTGCCAAAAGAACAATCAAAACCAAAACAAAACATCATGTGCATGTCCCTCATGTCATTTGATTGCATAATAAATATACCCTATTATTGCTGTTTTTACTTCATTGCATGAATTTGTGTAAATGAATGCGTTTAATTTAACTTATTACATTTTAAAACAGAATCACCAAACTGGGTAACACTTTATATAACCCTATATTCAAGATTATGAAGGTGTCATGTCAGTCTTATGCACACCCCTTCAAGTAAAGTGTTACCCATTTATTTCTGTAACTATAACTTGCTACATTAAGTATTGAACTAAATTATCCATTTTTCTTCTTTTTTAGCTTGACTCTTGCCTAAAGTCTTTTACCAGTCACTTGTAGTTTGATGAATATGAGTTTCAAAGCAGCTGTCCCATCCCTCCTGTAGACGAGGGGCTGCAATAGTCGAAGTTTTATCTGAGTTTCACCAAGGTCTTAAGCTGAACCTTTCTCCTCATACATCACTCTCACATTAAAAAGGATTCACTGTGGCACGGCGGTCATGTTTTCGCAGAGATACAGGCTCTTGAATTAGTCTCTGTCTTCTCATGAGATGGAGGAGGATAACCAGGTCATTACTATGACAAACAACCCCTTGAATTTCGTGATCTCAAACTGTCCCCACCACGAAGTGCTGGTACACTCTTAAAAATACAGGTTTCATATTTGGATCTCAAACAAACCTTTATTTTTTAAGTGCGAAGAACGTTTAATAAAATCAGAAGCCTCTATTTTGTGAATGAAAAGGTTCCATTGATGTTAAAGGTTTATCACACATCCGTCAAATAACCTTTATTTTTGCGAGTGTGGAGGAAAGAAACCCTTCGTTCGATTCTAACAATGCACCGTTTGTCCAAACGGCTGGGAAACATGAAACAATTTCTGCTGCGCCAGGAACTTGTGTCCGCTCTTTTTCAAAACTAGGCCCTGTGAATAAAGCAGTGGGAAATTGAAATCTAATAGTCAACAGGGACGGGCTGTTACTCCCTATATATAGTACATAAGATATTTGTTAGCATGCTGCTGTAAAGGGCTTGAGCATCTTTACTAGACGGGCTCTTTTCTCTCATGTCCTCTCCGCTCACGGCTGCTTTACACCATTGACGACTCTTTCCCGGAGGAATAAAACTTAATGGGCGAAGAATTCGAGAATTCTCAGAAGGTGAGAGCCTAAATGTCAAATTGAGCGAGTACAAGCGTCTATGATTGAAGGTGATCAAACCGACGGAGGTTTTGATGGATGCAATTAGGACGCTATAATGAAGTGTAGGTGAAACGTCGTATTGAATGTGGAGGAATACATAGCCATTCATCACCGCCATGCCGTTTGGGCTTTTACCTTTACTGGAGCGTACTTCTGCTTCCTTAATGTTCAGGATTAGGGCTTGAAACACACTACAATTGCAGAAACATTTTAAGAAAATATTATATGCACTGCCTCAGTAACCAAATAATGGGCTTTCAATGGGATATTTGCATAATGGTTGAACTTTCTATGGCTTCTCAAAAACACGGTGCTCATGAAGTCAGACGGCGATGTTCAACAGTAAATATTAAGAGGCCCGTATTAATAAGGAATCCTCTCAGAAAACTCTTTATTTAGCTTAAAAACTTTTACGTAGGAGTCTTAGCTTAAGGGTGATTCGCAACTCTGAGTAAGGAAAAGACAAAAACTTTCATCTCAGTGAGGAGGTGGGGCCGACTTTTGAAGACTGTGATTGGTTGGTTGTCCAAGAAGAGAAAAATGAGTGATTTTAACTGTAAGGTCTTTTCTAATTTACTATTTTACCACTCTCTCTCTCTCTCATCGGTTTTAAAGGTACAATATGTAGGATTTTTACAGTAAAATATCCAAAAACCATTAGGACAATGGAGCTACTCTTTATGAATATGGCAGAGATGTTCACAAGTGATTTTTTGGAAGTCCAAGTCAAGTCTCAAGTCTTTGAGGGGCAAGCTCAAGTCAAGTCTCAAGTCTTTTGCCACGAGTCCAAGTCAAGTCTCAAGTCTTAAATTATTAGGCATTGTCTAATTAAATATGTGCGAATTTGCATATATTTTTTAAAAAAAATGAAATCTGAATAGCCTATTGGATAAAGCCAGGTTTAAAATATTTTTTTCATTGTGTTCACATACAGTAATAGATGGGGGAAAAATAGATATTTATGGATTTCTACTTTTGTTATCCTGTTATCAGATAGCCTTAAATAGATTTTCACCATGTTTTTAGAAAAACAATGTTATATAAATCAAGCTAGGAATAATATATTTACAAATCCATATGTAATAGTCTTCATAATAAAACTAGGTACAAAACTGGACAGTTTGGTGTATTAGGTTTGGTATATATAGGTGCTACTGAAGTCGAGATTTCAGACTTGGAGTTTGAGAGAAAAGTCATTTTGAGAAAACGCAAAACGGGATCTAAAGATTTCCATCAGGCCAATGAGATTGCTCATTTAGAGTTAAATCCCCCCTTTTGCTTTCACGATTGGTTGCTGATTAAAAGGAAATGACCATATTTGGATCCGACAACATTGAACTGGAGAGAGGGAGAGAGAGAGAGAGAGCTTTCTAGCGATGTCTGTTATGACGGTGCAGATCGCGGAGCAGCGGGATTTACAATGCCAACTTTTGTTGAATTTATGAGAAATCTACAGACGCAAAGTCAATGGAGACGGTTGGATTGTTTTCCCCCGCTGTGGGCGTGGCCTAAATACGCTCCGTCTCATGCACAGTATGACAAAGGGCGGGGGACATGCAGCTTATCATACGCTTCCCCAACGTATGCGCCAATAAAAGAAAATAGAAATACATTAAAATGAATTTAGATTAAAAAAGCAATAATTGCATGAAAACAGGTTGCTGACAAGTCTTTTGGGTCGAGTCGCAAGTCAAGTCTGAAGTCTTTTTGGTCGAGTCACGAGTCAAGTCTGAAGTCAGCGTTTGTGTGACTCAAGTGCGACTCGAGTCCGAGTCTCAAACTCGAGTCCCCATCTCTGGAATATGGGCCCAGATGTTCAACAGTGCAAAAAAACATAAACTCTACATGTATTTATACTAGATCAACGTCCTCAGAATAGAGAAAATAAGAGACGGACAGGCATATTAAAAAAAAACAAATTTACGCTTTATAACTGTTGAATAGACAAAAGGAAATATATCGACCTCATTGTTAAGATACAGGAAAACACAGTCAAATGCATAAAATAATCATCACAATCATGGCATCAGAACTGAAGAGGGTCCTTCCGCAGACGCGAGTATTGCATTGAAGGGGTCGGGATAATGTAAAATGTAAAAGTATATACTAGTTATCTTCTTTTTTTTTCTTCTCACATAAATACTGGTATAAAAACATTTGGTTGGAAAATCACTGTAATCATTATTAGAGGACAGGTGTTTAACGCACCGTGCCACTTGACAGATGCGTCGAACATATGTTGCAATTATGTAAAATAGCAAAGTAAAGTAAAAATTTTTTTCAAACAGCAGGCCATCTTCTCTTTCTTTTTCCATTCGCACTTTCAGTTCATGCTCTCGCGCTAACACGCACACACACACACACGCACGCACGCACGCACTCAGAACGCATGTTCACTTCCTCCTGGATTAAAGATAAGGCTCCTCTTCTAGGTAACAAGATTGTGTTTCTGTAGAAGCAAAGACATCCTTGTTTTAATTTACATATGTACAAGACAATTAGTCCAGTCTGGGAAGAGCGTCCTCCCACTTTGTAGCGTCTCGAGGTCACTCCGATGGTCTTTATTTATACAGTTCCAGCTGGAATGTGAGTTGTGGCAAAACAGAAAGAAAGTCATTGAAATGGATCGTCCAGGCCTCTGCGAAATACGGCACAATGTTGCATGAAACAAATGGGCAAGATGATGATGGGTACTAACGTAGTACACTGTAGCATACATCCACTTTCTTAATGGGTACGTAAAGGATGCGACCAATAGGCTTCGACAACAGATGTGGGTGGGTCATTCCTGCTATGCTGGACATGTCCCCAAAAACAAGTCGTTTTAATTGTAAATTTCCATGTGCCCTCGATTTCCACTCTGTTAATCGGCTTGTTACAAAAAGAAGTTTGCGAAGTGACGTAGTTTTATAGGGAAACAACATCCTGCTTGATACACTTTTAAAAGACAATATCGAAAAGTATCGTCGTCATGTAAACGTTCGTGCCATGGTGACAATAATAATCATGTTATATTTACTCGACTTTCCATTCTGTTAGTTATTGGTAAAATGCTTTTTACAAACGAAAAAAAAAAAATGAAATATTTTAAAAATATCATTCTCATGGTGTGATTACTTACTATAAGTGCCTGATCTTGACCTGATTGACGATTTTATTGAAATAAATTAAAGTACCACAAAGTCAAGGCAAGGAATGACCCAGGTGTTAACATCCGATAAGTGAAAGGAAACTCAACGTGATACCTCACAGATTGTGTCAGACATTTTCCACAGTCGGTGTTGAATGATATCACAGCCGTCAGTGGTTTTCAGAGTAAAATCAGCATGGCGTGATGGGGTCTTTCATCACGTCACCAAACCATCAAGACTCGTTTTAAAGATTTACAATGGAGAAGCCGTCAAGTGAGGGTCATATTATCATTTACAATTCAAATGCACCAGCTCACCTTGAGGAATTAAATTTGGGAACTTTTATATAAAGCAATTATCGCTGACTTCATGGGGCAGGAGTCCTTCTGAAAGGCCTTATTAGAAAGAGATAAAAGAGATTTGAGCTCAAAAACTCCTTTGCTTGTTGCTGCTCCGGTTTCTTGAATCCATTTTACTTTTAATCACTTCGGGTTTAGTTTCCAATGTTTGCTTTTTCAAAGTATGCATGCTCTTGAGTCAATAAAGGCCTTGATGTTAATTAAGAGACGTGATGCTTTTGAAACATTTAGAGGGCTAAAAGCATCGGGATAAAATGCTCGCCCACCTCCCC